>NW_027491698.1:600000-858899 GCF_021521415.1 Bidens hawaiensis
ACCTTATTCTGTAAAGGTTATATGTCCAAAACTGGTTCAATTCGAAGTTTTTAAATCGTTTATTAGCAATATTCAAACTCCATTGTCCCTTAGAAATTGGGGAGGATTAAGCTGTTGTTTTCTGCAGTTAGTGAACACTTCAAACACAAGTAATTTAGAAATTAATTGCTCAACCATGTGAAACAATTGCAGGAAAGGTCATTTTGGAAGCTGTTATACTAACAGCAGCGGTGGTTGTGAGTCTCACTTTATTCACATTTTGGGCTGCAAGACGAGGTTATGACTTCAATTTCTTGGGTCCCTTCTTGTTTGGTGCCATTATCGTTCTTCTCGTATTCTCACTCATTCAGGTCCGTCTATCATCCTCTTCAGATTTTTTGTCTATGGGTTGTGAACTTGTCATTAACTCTTCTTAAATATTATTGCAGATATTCTTTCCTCTGGGGAAGATTTCGGTGATGATATATGCTGGTCTATCTGCTATAATCTTTTGTGGCTACATCGTATACGACACCGATAACCTGATCAAACGATACACGTATGATGAGTACATCTGGGCTGCTGTGGCTCTCTATCTGGATATCATTAATCTTTTCCTTTCTTTGTTGAGTATATTGAGAGAGCTTGACAGATAGGTTGATGACTGCTGTGATTTGTCATACGTGCATTAAGTGTATTATTTCAAGAGAAATTGGTGTGAAAGCGTCGAATTTATTTTAGTAAAGATTGTTGTAAACATTCGGAGATGGCATATTCTTTTGTAAGCCATCTTATTCTGGACTCTAGTTTATTTAGTTTATTGAAACGTGGTAGTTGTGAATACGACTTTTGTTTGTTTGGGCCAAGTAGGTATAGGTTGATATCGTTCATTCGTTCGTACCAAATACAACCGAAAACATGCTAACGAGTGACTGCTTTTGAAGATCTTGTAAACATAACTACGGTAGAGTTAAAAGCAGATTGTAGTTCGACAAGAATGCTTTTAATGCCTGAAGTTAGATACACCATGGACCACATGTTGTCCTTTGTTAAATTTAAAGTGAATTGTGGCCTTGTGGGTGATAGTAGAGGTGCACAAATTGGGTTTTTTAAATACCCAAGTTCGGGTATAGAACCGGGTTCGGGTATGACCGGGTATTGGTAATAATCGGTTTGGGTTGGGTATTGTCTCTAAAAACCATACCCTATGCATCGAGTTTGGGCCGGGTATAGAACCAGGTATTCTAAAACCGGGTATTTGAATACCCTATTACCGGGTATTGAAACAGCCCTGTTTACGAGTTTTTTTCGGGGTTTTTTTTCCGGGTTTTTTTCGGGTATAGATTGGATTTTTTTTAAAGTTTGCACTTTTTAGGGGTATTTTTCGGGTATTTTTAAGGTATTTTTCGGGTATACATAGGGTATTTGAAATACCTGGTTTCGGGGATTGGAAAAACCCGGTTCCGGGTATGGAACCGGTTCGGGTTTTCGGGTATTATCGGGTTTTCGAAAACATGCTAACGAGTGACTGCGATTTTAGTCCAATAGTTTCATATTTGCGATTTTCGTCCCTGTGGTTTCATTTCACTCGCAATTAAACCCGATCCCACCAACCCCATTAAGTCTGGTCGTTAAACCCATCAGCGTGCACCTCATATAAGGGGCAGTTTTGTCATTTTAATCCCCAAATAAACCCTAGGCCTAATTCACAAGCCCCCTCACGTCAGGGGTGGGGTGTATTTGGGAAAGAAAAAAACAAAATTGCACCTCATGTGAGAGGGGCATGCTGATGGTTTTAATGCCTAGACTTAACGGGGGATCGGGGCTTAATTGCAAGTAACTGAAACCACATGGACAAAAATCGCAAATTTTAAACTATTGGACTAAAATCGCAGTTTTGAACAAACCACGGGGATGGAAACCATAGTTTACTTTTATTAATTTTTAATATCATTTTGTACAAAGTGATTTGCTATATCATTTTAAGTATTTTAACACAATTAAGCCCTTGACAATATATTGATGTTTTAGCTTATTGTCGGCTCCAAACCCGAATAAAGGAACACTAATAATTAATAACAATAAAATTTAAAAATCTTCACTTCGCTTTGGCTTTCCAAAATGGTTGAGCCGTTAACAAGAGACGTTTAAAAGGGTAATTAACTAATTATCCTCAAAACTATAAATACATGATGAAATGCAACAGTTACCAACCAATAAACAAACTAATATCATTAAGTTCATTACACAACCCCTATAACCATATAATTATCAACTCCCTAAACCCGCGATACAACTAAACCAAAACACCGTAGTCCTTTACAATACTTAAACCTTATGCTTTCCGACTAAGTTTCTTTTCGGCCACAATTGACAAAAGCCTCGAAACCCCTTGAGTCCACATATCATATTCTCTTTGGTTCCTACACTCAAATTCTACCAATCCACGAATAGCCGTCCTCAGCCCAAAGTACCGCCTCTGCTCACCGCCATCAAACAGGTGTCGCCCTGGCCATGCTGGCATGTTTTTGCAAACCTCCAAAACCACATCTGAAACATCCAATTTGTTGGACGATAACACACGTGATCGGTTAAACATTAAACTTTAATATTCAAAATCACTTACTTTTGTTCTTTTTAGTGATTGTAGAGCCAACATGTTTGCTTTTCATCTTTAGCATCACTTCACCCGACCGATGGATATAAACAGACACAATTTTCCAGTGAAGATCACCTACATTAAGTTCACAAACATGCTAAGTTTATACGTGTCTTCTATTATATGTTAGTAAAAGATGCTGAAAAAGTGAAGTTGAATATTAATAATTATTTACCATTGCGGGTGCGTTTTAGAAGCTCGCTCCCTCGAGCTAGAAGTTCTTGATTACAAATACCGAGAAAGTTTTCTTCGGGTAGAAGCTCCTCACAGTAACCACTGCTGCTAGTTACATGGTTTTTGTTTACTTTGATTCCTCTGTCAACTGGTATCACTGCCGCTATATTCCATACTTCTTTCAATGCTCTCGCCTTCAAAGTAGCCGCCCCACGTAAAGCTATATAACAAACACAAGTTAACACAATAATCTGTAATCTTTGTTTTTAATATTTGGGACAAAAATGAATAATGAATAGTTTACCAGTAGCAGCAGCTGCAGTGAGAGTGAGTATATCTCCATGGGACTTAACATTAACTGCAGAATTAACAGCAGCAACAAGGTGTTCACGTTCAGCTCCCATTGCTTCTGCAGCCTCGACACATTGAGCCGCCACCAATGTGGCTGCAGAGGCGACAGCCATGTCTGTTTTGGCTGCTTGCTCGTCTTTTCTGGATGCGGACGCGGCTGCAGTGGCGGCTGCAATGGTGGCAACAGCTGCAGCCACACCAGCAACAGAAACCGCAGCGTGGAGTTGGGCGTTGTGGGCTCTAGTCTCTTCTTTTTTCTTTTCTCTCCTGTCTTTTAACCACCGTCCTACGGTTTTCCCGGCAGGTGTGCTGCTGCCACCTGTCCCGTAACCACCGCGTGTATTGGCAAACAGGGGTTGTAGCGTGTTGTTTGCTCGAAGATACTGCAATACGTTGCAAACCAATTATCTTGCATTTAAACTGATACGTTACTTTAAACGGATTTAAACTGATACGTTACTTTAATTGGGCGTTTTATGACGTAGTTTTGGACTCCAAGTCACAAGTCGCCAAGTCGGTCATAGGTGGTTATGTTTTCTAATTGTATTGTAATTAACTAATTTAAGTATGGAATGTCTTGATTAGCAAGTTGGATTAGTCTATATAAACCGAGTCATTGTTAAGACATTATAGAGAAAGTGTGAGATGCAACTGAGTTAGGGTTCATCTAGACACACACACGAGATGTAACCGAGTTAGGATTCATCTAGATGCAACCAAGCTAGGGTTCATCAACAGTTAAACTAAGTTAGGGTTTAAGAGTTGTAATCAGTTTTTTAAATTATATTTTTGATTAATATAAACGAGAGTTATTCGTTTCGTTCATGTTTGTTTATCGATCAGGACTTGAAAATGTTGTTATAGTATAGATTTTAGTTAATAAAAAAGTTTTTTTTTAATCCCAAGCTTCCAACAGTAAGCTCCCAACGGTAATTTTTTAATTTTTGTGCCAATTCAAGCGTTTTATGTATAACGCTTAAAAAAAATCCCAAAACGCCGGGGGGGGGGGGGGGGTACCCCCCGGCGTTATAGCCTAAAACGCCGCGAATTTGGGTGGACAACGGATGGTTTATGTCCCTCGCCTGAATTAAATACGTGGCAAACGTAGTATGCTACCAAATTACCACACGTATAATTCAGGCATACACCATTACACTAGTTTCACAAAACAAAAAAGAAAAAAAAGTTACATTATTTTGTTTTTTGAATGACAAACATTACACTATTAAATTGACAACATGGGCAAGGTTAACGTACAAATTAAATTATCGTGCTAAACAAGAGAATCAAGTAGAGTAATTATATATACAAGTAGAGTAATTATGTAATTACATCATAGAGTAATTATCATAGAGTAATTACATAATTACTCTACTTGTAAATATAATTACTCTACTTGATTCTCACGTTTAGCACGTTAATTTCATTTGTATTTGATTCAAACCCTTAACAACATAATCTTCTTGATTTAATAAGCTGGAAGTACGAGATACACCTTTGTCATGTTTCGATATTTTAAATGTTGATATAACTTAAACCACACATGTTTGACCAGTTTAATGTGAAAAATAATGCAATGAATAATTAAATGAGATGGATATAGTAAGCACTCTGAGTGGAGAAACCATAGTGTCCGAAAACAGAGATAAAAGTGTGTATAAGAAAAATGGCCAGAGACTGACATTGGGTAAATAAAACAAGACACCATCCCCCCAAAAAATACAGGTAACAGTTATGAAAAAGAGTCTTTATTATGTAAAAGAATTTACCAAATCCAAAACAGTAGAATTGGTAAAAAGTGTACAGTAAATAGCAGTTTCCATTCTTTTGGAAGAAATTATATTGACAAAACAACCAAGTTTATGTGGTTGGTGGGTAAAAAAAGTGGGGTTAAAAGATAAAAGTTTATAGAAGTAAAAAATATTTTTTTTAAACGGACTTTCCAAAACCGGTTGTAATGTAAGATTAGAAGCTGGACCGGTTAAACGTGACTAAACAAGCAGGTTGTATTTATAATAATAATTCTATCATAAAAAACTTAAATAGTATATTGTTAAACTTTTTATTTAAAAAGTTATCGTTCAAAAAAAAAAGTTCTATAAAGTTATATCCTTACATAATTTAAATAAAAATAGTAATACAATAGTAACCTATTTTCATGATTTCCCCTATATATAACCAAACATACTATTCCAATATAAGAATTTATTCTGGCATAGAAGTATCCATTGTAGAATCAGGCACGTGAAGACATAATGTAGAAGGGTACTTGCAATATTATTATCATTACAAAAAAGAAATGAAAGGAAACACCAAAAACACTCTACAGTCCAAAACTTGACCCTTACAGTTGTCTAAACACTACTTATGTCTTTTCCTGACTTTATTAACCAAGATTCGCAGATCTTCTCTATTTCTATTTTCATTTAATTTTTCTCTTCTATTGTGCATCAAAAGAAGTTATGCTATTTCTTTCCATTAAAGTCACAAATAGCTAATTCCACGTACAAGTTTTCATGCATGGTTTACAAGTATTACTAGTTGTGAACTTTATATTTTAAAAAAGATTAAATTTATATCCACAATAGGGATTGAGCTTCTTTTACCATATACCGGTGACGTTCTGAATCAGTAACCTACCGGTATTCATTTTTCATGTTTTTGGCATAAGTATCCTTGGTTTTGGTATATCAATGATACTGGTGCCGATCGACAGTCGACTGGTACCAAACGGAAAAATTGATACAATACACGGTAAATGTTTTCACTCTTTTTGATATAATTATTTTCTTAATAACAGTACGGTATCGATCTCATCCCTAATATACCTAATATCAAAGTTTTACGCTAATGTTGTCGTTTTACTAGGTAGAAACTAGCTACTTGGTTTCTAGAGGTCATCAATCATATATTTAACAGTAAAATTCTTATATAAATATGTAACCCTAAACCATTCGACAAAAGTTAAGTTAGTATTTAGAGCATTCTAAGCCCGTTCTCCGTCTCCATTTCTGTAATTACATTAAAACTATTATTTCTCTTTTGTCAATTAAATAATATATTTTTATAATTTTATCGTTACGGTTTCACTATTTTCTACTCACAGCCAATTTTAACAAATATAAATATTAAAAAATAAATAGATGGTTATAAGGTTGTGATTAAATAAAGAATACATAAAATAAAATTTTATTATTGTAAAAACAGCCTCCATAAATCCCATATGTCGAGATAAAAGAAAGTTTAAGTCATTGCCGGCAATCGGAGGTTCCTATACTATACATTCACAGAGAGTGTGGGCGCTCACGTCACTATACGCCTCCACTCCAAAGGAGCCATCAGATCACAATTATTACCTCGTCTTCCATTTCACTCTTTAATCCAGTTTCTCTCTCTGCCACACGTCATAATATTATTGGTTCTTGGCTCTGCTGGAGCCTCCACTAGAGCCCCCACACCCCTTAGTCTTACTAATATTATTATTATTATTATTTTATAACTTAATCGTTGATTTCAGGTCAAAAAGCTTTAAAGCTAACCAGACAACTATTCCATTGAAAAAGAGTAAAGCTAACGATTAATTCACTTGTATAAATATTATTTCATACTAGTACACACTTCTTATTTGATGTGGATGAACATTTAAGTTCGGTATGATATTCACTACCCATTTTTTTTAAAAATGGATACGGGTACGGGTACGGGTACGGGTACGGATTCCATACAATTCAAAGATGAATATTATTTGGTAACGAGTGTGGGTAAGTATCCATACAAATACGACATTTTAACTTTTACAAAAATTCGGTACACTGCCGGCTTTGAGGGTGCGGGGAGGGCGACCGATCACCCCAGTAGTCCCGATTTAGTAACGAGTGTGTGTACCGTACCGATACAAATACGGTACTTTTTACAGAAAATCGGCACACTTCCGGCTTTGAGGGGGAAGGGGAGGGCGACCCATCACCTCGGTAGGCCCGAACTTTTGAGAAAAGTTATAATTATTTTCGAAAAAATATGTATTTCTAATGTTTAAACTCAAGTGTGGGCCGATTAAGACAACATAGTTTAGCTAAAGTGAGACATCGAGACTCTTCAAATTTAAAGAGTGTGGTAGCCTAATTACAAAAAAAATTGTTGATTTAAAATATATATATATATATATACTACCCAGCTTATTTAAGCCTATTTTTATAAAAAAAAATTAAACAATCAAAATAATAACCCAATAAATCTATTTAAAAAAGTAATTGTTTAAAAACAATAAAAAAATTCATTACCTTCGGTCTGAAAATTTTTAACGATTATTGAAGACGACTCTGATTCAGTATCGATAGTTTCGGTTGTTTTTAATTTTATTTTAGTGATATGAAGGAAAATAGGGAGGAATAATATACCTTAACGACGTCGTCGTAGTCATCGGAAGGTGAGATCGGAGGACTGTCGGTTTCTTCAGTAAGAGCATTTAATGGTCCACTACTGTGTGACAGCCTCCCTGATGCTAACGGCGATATATCCTGTCATCCATACAGACCCCATTCATTTAATTAGTGTTCCAACAACTCATTAATAAATTAATAATATCAAAACTACACATATCATTATCAACTATTCCAATATCTATCATAATTAAAGTTTGTAAATAATTACTAATTAATATCAATTATATACAGTAAAGTCTAAGCAAGCTGATCTTAAACACCTTTCTATATCCTAATAGTTCCAAATTTTTAGTTTAATGCTACAAGCTTGCTCATTAAAAATCATTACAAAGTCACAAACTACAAAAATTTGATGAAATTTTTTTTAACAGCATCTACCATACTCGTACTTGTAAGTTACACCAATAATATATCTCATGTCAAGACTTGAACCTTGGTCTAGTTAAGAGGCTCTACCAGGGCCAACCTGGCTCTACCAGGGCCAACCTTAGAGGGTGGCAGGGTAGTCAACGGCTACAGGCTGGACACCCCGCTATGTCAGAATTTTTTTTTAATAAAATCATATGTATTTTTATGAAAAAAAAGTATGTATAGTCAATGTTTCAAAACAATTACATAATCACTAGTTTGGTCTAATGGCTATGGTATCACATATAACCAAAATGTTGTGGGTTCTATCTTTATTTAAGACATTTTTAAGCGTATTATTATACAAAAGATTTTTAAACAACTCAAATCATAATTAAGGTAATTTAAAATTAAATTGTTTAAACTCAATAAAATATTTATTTTATCTAAGAACCAAAAAAAATTCGCCTTTAACCCAAAAAAAATTTCGCATTCTTGGAGCCGGCCCTGGGCTCTACACCCAGCCAAGGCTGGAATAACGTAATATTCCGATCTTGGCTGGGTTTTTTTTGTGAATTCCGTGGAAAATAACAAGTTATTTACCCGAAAGTATGATAATCAACAAAGTTAATCCATAATTTTCCTTGGTAAATCACAAAGCATAAACTATTAAACAAAAAAGTATGATAATAACAAATCTAATATTATAAAAAAAAATACCATCATACTAGCAACAATGCACTTTTATTCAATTCAAAATAACAATTTCCAGTACACAAACTCACCGACTGTGACATGATTCGTTCAAGCACCAGCTGCGAAGTAGCAGAGGACGCAAACGAGAACGTAGTTCCCGAAAGCAATCCAGAAGCAGCCGCAGCAGGCGGCTCCTCCACCGTGTCAACACCAGAGAATTTATAATTATCCGTCGGTGCAACGAAACTAATCTCACCGGTATCACAACCACCGAAATCAGATCTCGGAATACCCGGAGACAACGGAGAATGCAGCGTCTTTGAAACCTGAAGAGCGGCTGCACTCCATGACCTGGATAAAAACTCCATCGGCTTCCTTGGACTCTCCGGTAGCTGGAAACTGCCGCCACCGTGATTCTGTTGCTGTTGTTGTTGTTCTTGTTCTTGCCAGATTGCTTCCATATTTATTTATTTTAAAGCAAAGTTGGTGAAGGTGTTTTTGTTTTTTTTTTTGTTAGTATCTGATTTTGGGCGTTTTTTGCGCTCTTGGTGTTTTAATATTTTATAGACGCGTGTGGGGTTAAACGGGTCGGGTCGGGTGATTTGTTACCCGGTCAATGTTTTGTTCAAATAGTCTATGGTTCGTTTTCATTAGTTAGGCTGAGGGGTGTGGGGCGCTAACCTGGGCGCGAGAGCCCCTCCGCTCGCGCCCCCAGGCGCTAACCCCATACCATCGGGGCGCGAACGGGGCGCGAGCGCGAGCCCCCAGGCAGGCGTGAGTGTGGTCGCGGGAGAAGAGAGAGAAAGAGCCGTTGAGCTCGCGAGAAAGAGCCGTTGAGCTCCGAATTTTTAAAAAAAAAAAACCTTAAAACCTCTATATAATACCCCAAATTACTCCCATTTCAACCATATCAAAACACAATTTCACCTTACAAACTCTTATATAATATCCCAAACTCCTATATAATACCCAAAAATGTCTGGAAATTGGTACCCAAACCTAGATTCAGATTATATTGACGACGATTTATGGTCGTCACCAGACCAACCGATGTTTTATTCGGGGCCGCAAGAAACATCCGGCTTTCAACCATCCAACATACAACCGTCTCCTAACTTTGTTGTTCCAGAGACACAAGAATCACACGGTGATGCTACGGGAGCAAGAAGACGCGTCCACCGGAAAAAACAACTTGCAACGGACGGGCCGGGACTGGCTTCGACTCCGAGGACGAAACGGAAAACCACTCCGTGGTCATCGGATGAGAAGGAAGCCTTGTGTCGGGCTTGGATAGTCATTTCTGAGGATCGGCGTTGCGGTAATTGTTTTAACGTTTTTAAAAATGATTTTTAATAAAAAAGTTAACTGGAAATCTAATTTAATTATTCAGTTTGCAGCCGACTACCAAAAAAGCAAGGTTTTTTGGACAAAGGTTAGGGAGACGTTCTATACGCTCGTTGGGAGTACAGAGCGAAACGCCGATATGATTTCGGGTCGGTGGTCCGAAATCAGAAAATTTGTCGGCTTGTTTACTAATCTTTTCAACAGGAACGCCGGTCGTATGAGACCAAGTGGCAATGATGATTTTGCGGTTTACAATTTCACTGTCGAAGAGTGGAGGCAGGAGTGTTTGCAGAGGTATGGGACGGTGAAGACGTGGGACGATTTAAAGTTGTGGGAGAGGTTGAAAAGGTGTTCCAAGTGGGTTGAGCTTGTGGCGCCGGACCATGATGCAGAAGTAGGGCCGAAACGGACTAAAACTAGTTCGTCTGGAGCGTATAGCACTTCCGCCGGGTCGGATTGCCGCGTTGGATTCGACCTAAACATTGCGGGGGAGGAAACGTCTTCACCGCCTAGCCGAGGAGGTGGCCATTGGGAAGGGACGCCAAGGGGAAAAAACCGGCTGAGGGGGGAGCCGTAAACATCGTCGATCTTGTTGAATCCCTCAATAAATTCAACAAAACCATGGAGGTGGTCTCTAATGACAAAAAGGAAAAAAGTCGAATGAGAGATTTGGACTTCCTTACAAGAGACTTCAGTAACCTAAATCCGGTCGATCAAATGCTGATGGAAAAGCAAAAGGAACGTATCCGAAAAAGGTTGATCGAAGAAGACCAAGCCGAAAAATAAGAATAATGTTTTTTTAGTACTTTAATTTTTATTTTATTTTTAGATATTAATGTGTTTTTTTTTTAATGTGTGTTTTTTTTAATAATTTATGAGTTTTTTTAATAATACGTTTTTTGAATATATTTATAAAAAAATTAAAAAAAAATCCGCTGGAGCCCCTGCTGGAGCCCCTCCACACCAGGGCCAGGGGCTCCAGCGGGGGCTCCAACACCCCCCCTTATCCAGTTTCTCTCTCTGCCACACGTCACAATATTATTGGCTGGAGCCCCCACTCGCGCCCCCATTAGAGCCCCCCACACCCCTCAGCCTTAATGGGATGGTCCTCCCATTTTCAATGTGGTTTATGAAGTAAATACACGTGTAATTCCTTATGATTATTATTTATTTTGTTGCATTTTCTTTTTTTTTGTTAGGCTGGTCGCAATGGAACTTCGTTGGGTGATGTGGCGGGCGTCGTTGGACGTGGAACACCATAGGGGGGCTCCGTTGGACCAGGGGCGTGAAAGATTTGACTATTGATATGGCTGGCGCGGTTAAGGAAAGTTGGTGGGGCCCCTCACTTTCCTCTCTCAACCTCTCTCACATATCTCACGCACATACATATATGTGTGTGTGTGTGTGTGTGTGTGTGTGTGTGTGTGTGTGTGTGTATATAGGCTCCAATGGGCATTAAACTACAACGGGGAATTATTGGTTGGGACTTCGAAGGCCCCGGTAATTACGTGGTGTTGACGTGGCATTGGGGAGGGGTTTCGAAGCCCCTCACCATAGAGAATAGCCTTAGTGTTTATTTGACTTAAGTCACTTTAGAGTTTAGATACATCTTTCTTGTTAGTGACCGTATCAACTAAAATTTCACCCTAGCAAAACGTGACATGTCCAAGAGAGTAATTAAGAGATTACGTACAGAGTAGAGAGATCATCGGCTTCAAAAGCAAATATGAATATAAAAAAGCATATTGGAGTTATAAAGCGTTTCTCATAAAGCTAAACAACATAAACTAAAACAAAAAAAACAGTATTAAAAAGATGGCAATAACATATATAAATGATGTAAAACTATATATAACGATAGCTATATATTATGTTAACAACAATATTAAAGACAATATGATAAAGAAAAGGTTAATACGTGTTTTGTAGTCGAACAGTCGACCATGCTAATAAGAATATTCCCACAGTTACTGTAGGGGTATGGTACTAAAACCCGGTTCTACGACCCTAAATCTATTATGTTTGGCTTATTTCATTACATGGACTAATACGATGTTATTGGGCCGAGGGGGTTTTGTGGAGGTAACCCTAACTGGGCTAGGCCCATTAGGGTACCATGATGGTGGCCATGAGACTCTATATAAGGAGGTCTCCACCTCCTTATCATAGGGCATGCTCAGTAAGAGCCACCACCACTTTTTGTGTCTGTGAACAAGAAATCCTCAGGATATCTTAGCAGTCGCCTCCACACCCCCGAAACCATTGCAGGTCTCGACATTGCAGGTCGCCGGCGCAGCCGCAGAAGAAGAAGAAGATCAAGACGTGGTTCGTTCATCTCAAAAATCCGTGGAAACATCGTCATGGATCAGGTAAGATTCATTTCGTGCTTCGACATTGGCGCCATCCGTGGGACGGCAACGAACTGCCCTTCGATCTTCATCTCGACTGTCAAATCTCTCCCAAGAAAAACGCAGATCTGGAAGTTTACAGAAAAAGGCTTCAAAGCTTGTTCTATTTAAAGCTCAAAAAGATCCATAGATCTAAAAAGAGGCTTCCAGATCTGGGCAAGAAGGAAAATCCGTGATTCGAATGATCAGATCTCCGAATCTGTGAATCTGTGATTCAGGATCTCCGAATCTGTGATGGTTTTAAATCTGCTCCGAATCTTCAGATCTGTCCAGATCTGATTTACAGATCTAGGTCTAGATTACAGACCTGGATTTTAGGTCTAAAGTTGCAGATCTGACTCTTAAATTGCAGATCCAGAAGTTACTAGACTTCCGCCGCCATGTACGCACGCCCGGGGGTTCTCACTCCGCAGCCGTGCATGTGCCGCCGCGGAAACCACCATCTGGGTTCTGCGCAAGAGACCTCCGCCATGCACACGCACTTGCGAGTCACCACTCTATCGCCATGCATGCGCGCATCAGGCTACGCGCCAAAACTTCAAGGTTGGGAATCCTCCTAATATCCCATATGGCTACGCACCAAACTTCAAGGTTGGGAATCCTCCTAATATCCCATATGGCTACGCGCCAAGGTTGGGAATCCTCCTAATATCCTATATGGCTACGCGCCAAACTTCAAGGTTGGGAATCCTCCTAATATCCCATATGGCTACGCGCCAAACTTCAAGGTTGGGAATCCTCCTAATATCCCATATGGCTACGCGCCAAACTTCAAGGTTGGGAATCCTCCTAATATCCCATATGGCTACGCGCCAAACTTCAAGGTTGGGAATCCCCCTAATATCCCATATGGCTACGCGCCAAACTGCAAGGTTAGGAATCCTCATAAGATCCCATATGGCTACACGCCAAACTTAGGGGTTGGGAATCCTCATACCATATGTTCACGCATCACATATGCTCACGCATATTACACATGCTTACGCATCACATGCTTACGCATCACATGCTCGCACATGTCACAGTCTACACGCACGCGCACGTAACATCTGCGCGTGGCGCATAACACAAAACCAAAGTTTACGCGCACGTGCATGCAACATCTGCACGTGGCGCGTGACATAAAGTAGCCCGTAAGTCGCCTCACGCGCAGGCTTTATTATTCACAGCTCATAAGACGCCTCGCGCGCAAGCTGTTATTATTCTTACAGCCCGTAAGTCGCCTCACGTGTGACATCTGCCCCGATCCGACCCGACCCAGGTACCCGTTTCTCCGATCCGATCTCTTTCTTTTATGATTTAATATTTATACTTATATTTTACTTTTAATAATAATAATATATTTTCCTTCCCGCCTCTTTCTCTCTCTTTCTTTCCGCCGTCCCGTCCCTCTTCTTCTCTCTTTCCGCCTTCTTTTCCCTCTTGTCGCCGTCCCGCCCTTACGCCTTGTTTCCCTCTTTTTCTTCTAACTCTTTGCTTGTCCTTTGTTCCTTCCCGCCTAAGGTTGTCTGCGCAGCTCCACGCGCCAGACCCCTTACAAGGAATCCTGCGTGAAGACCACCTGTTTCAGCGATATGCGAGACGAACTCTTCTCGCAGCGCGCTAAGAATTGTAATTCTTCTCGCAACGCGCTAAGAACGGTAGTTCTTCCCGCGACGCGCTAAGGATTTGTAGTTCTTCTCGCAGCGCGCTAAGAATCGTAGTTCATCCCTCGACGCGCGAAGAATTATAGTTCTTCCCGCGGCGCGCTAGGAATTTTAGTTCCTCCCGCGGCGCGCTAAGAAATGTGATTCTTCCCTCGGCGCGCTTAGAAATGTAGTTCTTTCCGCGACGCGTTAAGGTTGGTTCTGTCTGCCTTCGCGCTCGCGCTCTCTTGACCTTCTGTGTCTGCCTTCGCTCTCGCGCGTGCGCTCGAGCCTTCTCGCGCTGAACCCTTTGAGTTTTCTTCTGTTTAATCTAGCCGTTTGCTTTTGTGTTGTTTTATCTTTTGTGCTGTTGACCTAATCTGCTTTATGTCTGAAAAGCCACTTTCGGCGCAGCATGCGCACCAACCCCATTGGTTGGCAGAAAAAGTGACTGACATTATCTTTTGAGATCTGCTTTTTCCATGCTTGACCAGTACCTTTTTCTGAACTGCCCATGCCTTTTTTTACTGTTCCCTGTCAGCTTTTTCTCTTTTTCCCTGCTGCCATATCTTTTGATATCTTTTGCTTTTGGAATCTTTTGCTTTTTGAGATCTTTTCCCCTTTTTCTAGGGATTGTGTTCCCTAGGGTTTCTCTATAAATAATAGTATTATTTTTCCTAATACTACACACACAAAACACTTAATCTCTCTTATTCTCTCTTGCTCCTTGCTCTCTCTGCCGTCCTCCTCTCTGCCTCCGTCTTCCTCCCTGTTCTGCCCTGCTTTTCCGGTAATATATATATATATATAATAATTTACTTATGCTAACTTATAATCAAGACGTAAAACAAATCATTAAAACAATAATCTTATTTATAGGTTAACTTGTGCTTGTTTAAAGTTGGTTCTTGCTTTATCTTACACCGCATCGTTTATCAAGTGAGTAATCTCGTACCTAATCCCTTTTTATTTTTACTGTTTTGGGATGTTCATGTGTTCATACAAACTTAGAGTCTTAAACTTGTTTATGAACTTTAGTCGCGCAGTATCCCATGTGTTGAGGACGTTTACTTGGCTGTTATTTGTATGTGTGTATCATTAACCACTTTGTTCGGCCTATTCCGCAGTTTTCATGGATCCATTAGATGAACACGGGAGACCTATCGTTTACGGTTTTCTTTGTTTACACTTGCACAGATGTTTTCTCGTTTTTGTGCTCAATTGGGAGCACGGATTGAACTATGAACTATGAGCTATGATCTATTTAGGCTTGATCACAATCTGATTGCACCCTTGTTAAACACCAGACATACACGTGTTGCGCGCAGATTTATTGTTATCTATGTATTGTATTAAACTTGATTTCTCACCAACACGCAAGTGTTTGACGTTTATTTTAACACATGTTCAGGTTTGCAGTAGCTGTTTTGGAGCTTGTGGACACGTAGGAAGTTTTCATTATTTTGGACCTAGATTAAAATGTATCAAGACAAGTTTTTGCTGTTCGAATATTATGATTTATAATACATTGATTTATGATGATTTATGTTATCTTGTTTACTTTGCGCATGCGCGAATGAATGTATTTATTAAATATTGACACCCAATAGTGTCACGAGTAATGAAACAATATGTGGCGCCCCGATGTATAATCCGCCTTTGGTCGGGGTGTTACAGATTGGTATCAGAGCTCGTTGACTTTAGGATAGGTGGTTAGACGTAACGGCCTAGAATACCTAAGAGTCCCTTCTCGCGCATGAGAGAAATCTCATGTTTGCGCGCTTATTGTTAATTACTCGTTATTTATGAATATGCTCGCGCTTGCGCAGTATATGATTTTATGTTTTATTTCACGATATTTCGATTTTTGCTGAATTTCGATTTTTATTGATTTTACTTACATATTCGTTTGTTGGATTTGAAAATCCGAAAAGTCATGGTGATACATGAATAGTTGATTTTCAGTTTCCATTTACGATTATGTTCTGAGGTTGGAGACTTGAAAAGTCATGGTGATACATGAATCGTCAATCCCCAATACTCGTTTGCTCGTATATTTTAAATTGGGAATTCGGAAAGTCATGGTGATACATGAATTGTCGATTCTTGATTCGAATTTGTTACCTTTATTAAGTCTGCATTTAGGGTCATTTATTTTACTTTAACTTTTGACAGTAACTGACTCCGCGAAACCAAGCTTTATAAGATTAAAACTTTGCGCTATAACCAAGATATTAACTAAAATTAAAACTTTTATAGAATGCCTCCACTATCAGCTCGCCATCTCAAGAAGAGAGAAGCCGCGTGCAGACGTTCGCAGCAACGTTCCCAGGAAATGGCCGCCGCAATAGCCCAAGCTTTGAGCCAAAACAATACCAACACCTCTGGTTACAACATTAAATCCTTTAACGCGGGTAACCCACCAAAGTTCACAGGTCTTGAAGGAGCCACCGTGATGCTCCAATGGCTTGAGAAAATAGAAAACACTTTCCTCCACACCCAATGCCCCTCAGACAGACGAACCCTATATGCTTCCAGTGTCCTGGAATCTAGAGCGCTTACATGGTGGAATGGAGTAGCTCATGCGCGTGGCGCAGAAGCTGCTTCTAGCATGCTCTGGGAGGAATTCAAGGAAATTCTGACGCGAGAATTCTGCCCTCCCAACGAAGTTAAGCGCCTGGAGGAAGAATTTTGGAACTTGAAGCAATACAGCGGTGAAGCGCGCGAGTACGCGACGCGCTTCCATGAACTAAGCCTGCTTGTCCCTCACCTTGTTACCCCTTCCCGCCTAGCCATAGAGAAATTCCTTGGGGGTCTCCCCATGGAAATTCAAGATTCTGTATGGGCTAGAAACCCAGCAACCCTCTCTGACGCCATCGAGTTGGCCGCTGTGCTCAGCGACAACCATGTCAGAGCAGGAACCCTGTTCCTGCGGGGAACTGAGAAAATCAAACCCACCAAGACTGCCCCTGAACCAACAGAAACCAAACCAGAACCCTCAAATCGTAACAACCTCAAGCGCAGGCGCAAAGCCTATGCGCTTACCAACCCGCCCATTGTCCAGCAACCCATCTACCAACCTCCAGTTTACGCGCCTAACCCACTGTCAGCCTACCCAACACCTCCTGTAGCCCACAACTATGCCTTAACCAATCCCGCACTCCCTGCCCCGCCACTTAAGAAACCTTACACAGGAAACCAACCCTTTTGCCCAACCTGTAGACTTCACCACCCAACCCAAACCCCGTGTCGACAATGTAACCGATGTGGCCGTGTTGGTCACTCTGCCGAATACTGTAGAGTCCCTCTCGCCAACCCAATTGCGCCAACACCACCAGTCTACCCGCAGAACCCACAACCAACCTACCAAAACCCACGACCCAGATCGTGCTATAACTGCGGTGATCCCAGTCATTTCCGGAACGCGTGCCCAAGGCTACAAGTTCAGATTACGCAAGCGAATCCGGTGAACCAGATTTCAAACCAAGTGACGCGTGGACGAGCTTTTAACATAACCGCGCACCAAGCGCAAGCGAATAATGACGTAGTTAATGGTACATTTTTACTTAACGGATTTTATGCTTATGTACTTTTTGATACTGGCGCCGATCGAAGTTTTATCTCTCGCGCGTTTGAGCAGAAGCTTGCGCGACCGCGCATCGATTTAAAAGAAAATTTTTCAGTTGAATTGGCTAATGGCGAAACTGTTTTAATAAACTCTGTGATCAAGGATTGTACGCTTAACCTTAACGAAAACGATTTTCTGATCGACCTCATCCCCATGCCTCTTGGAAGCTTTGATGTTATCATTGGTATGGACTGGCTCTCGAAGAATCGCGCTGAAGTTATTTGCGCCAAGAAGTTGATTCGCATTCCTCGAGAAAATGGTGATCTTTATATCTACGGCGAAAAACCCTCCAGTGGTCTTAAGCTTATGTCTTGCGCCGAAGCCCAAAGACTCATGCGGAAGAAGTGTATTGCATTTTTAGCCCATGTGGTCAAACCTGCTGAAGAAAAGAAGCTTCGCGATATCCCTGTTGTGCGTGATTTTCCTGAAGTTTTTCCTGATGATCTTCCTGGTATCCCTCCCGCTCGTGAAGTCGAGTTCCGTATTGATCTTGTCCCTGGTGCTTCCCCCGTAGCTAAATCTCCTTACCGTCTTGCGCCCGCTGAGATGCAAGAATTGGCAAGCCAACTTCAAGAGTTGACTGCTAAAGGATTCATTCGCCCTAGCTCTTCGCCCTGGGGTGCTCCGGTGTTGTTCGTTAAAAAGAAAGATGGTTCGTTTCGCATGTGTATCGATTACCGCGAGTTGAACAAACTCACCATTAAAAACCGGTATCCCTTACCGCTTATTGACGACCTCTTTGATCAACTCCAAGGTGCCTCTTGTTTTTCGAAGATTGATCTCCGCTCTGGCTATCACCAGTTGCGCATCCGCGATGAAGATGTTCCGAAGACTGCTTTTCGAACTCGTTATGGCCATTTTGAATTCTTGGTCATGTCCTTCGGTTTAACCAACGCACCCGCCGTTTTCATGGATCTAATGAATCGGGTGTGTAGGCCTTTCTTGGATAAATTCGTGATTGTGTTTATCGATGATGTTCTGGTGTATTCTAAGACCAAGGCCGAGCATGAGCAACATCTTCGGTTGGTGTTGCAAAAGCTTAGAGCTGAGCAACTCTATGCTAAGCTTTCCAAGTGTGAATTTTGGTCGGATGAAGTACAGTTTCTTGGCCATGTTGTTAACAAGATGGGTATTCATGTCGACCCATCCAAAATTGAAGCAATCAAGAACTGGATTACGCCATCCTCTCCTTCTGAGATCCGTTCCTTTCTGGGCTTAGCTGGTTACTACCGGCGATTTATTTCGAACTTCTCAAAGATCCCTTTGCCTTTAACAGCTCTAACGCACAAAGGTAAACCATATATTTGGGGCTCGAAGCAAGAAGAAGCCTTTCTGACGCTCAAGCGTTTGTTGTGTGAAGCTCCTGTTCTTGCGCTACCTGAGGGTAATGATGATTTTGTCGTGTACTGCGATGCCTCCAACCAAGGTCTCGGTTGTGTTCTTATGCAACGAGGCAAGGTTATCGCTTACGCATCAAGGCAACTCAAGGTTCATGAAAAGAATTATACAACTCACGACCTCGAACTTGGTGCAGTTGTTTTTGCCTTGAAAATCTGGAGACACTACCTTTATGGTACTAAGTGTATCCTCTACACTGACCATAAAAGCCTTCAGCATATCTTTGATCAGAAGGAACTCAACATGAGGCAACGCCGATGGAACGAACTCATCAGCGATTACGATTGTGAGATCCGGTATCATCCTGCTAATGTGGTAGCCGACGCGCTCAGCCGAAAACCCTGCCAGCTTAACTGTATCTTGCCGCGCACGCAGCTTCACTTCGCGCCGATCCAAAGCAACCTTGAATCGCGCATTCGTGACGCGCAGCGCGCATCCATCAGTAATGGTAATCTTCGCGCCGAGTTAGCGTGTGGCGCGGAAGCGCACTTTGTCCCTAATCTGAGTGGAATTCTCTGCTATCTTAATCGCATCTGGATTCCCTTTGATGAGAATCTTCGCGCTGATATCCTGAGTGAAGCGCACAAATCTCGGTATTCTATTCATCCTGGCGCTGATAAGATGTACAAGGATTTGCGCATTACTTATTGGTGGCCCGGTATGAAGAAGGATATCGCTGTGTTCGTAGCTAAATGTCTGACTTGTTCTAAAGTGAAAGCTGAACACCAACGCCCATCTGGTTTGCTCGAACAACCAGAAATTCCTATGTGGAAATGGGAATGTGTAGCGATGGACTTTATTACCAAGTTACCTTTGACAGCAAGCAAACATGATAGCATTTGGGTAATAGTGGATCGTTTGACTAAGTCTGCTCACTTCCTGCCCATTCGTGAAAACTACCGTGTTGAGCAACTCGCGCAGCTTTATGTCAAGGAAATTGTCTGCCGCCATGGTACTCCTTTGAGCATCATATCCGATCGCGATGGCCGTTTTATATCTCGCTTTTGGAAATCTCTCCAATCTGCGCTAGGAACTCGCTTGGACATGAGTACGGCATATCATCCTCAGACTGACGGTCAGTCTGAGCGAACTATTCAAACTCTTGAGGATATGCTCCGATCTTGTGTTCTTGATTTTGGAGGTAATTGGGATTCACACCTGCCTTTGATTGAGTTCTCTTATAATAACAGCTATCATTCCAGTATTGGTATGGCCCCATTTGAAGCACTTTACGGTCGTAAGTGCCGCTCCCCGATTTGTTGGAGCGAAGTGGGAGAAGCTCAAATCACAGGACCCGAACTTGTTCAAGAGACAACCGATAAAATCGCCAAGATCCGTGATCATCTGCTGACTGCCAGAAGCCGACAGAAGAGTTACGCAGATCGTAGGCGGAAGCCTCTCGAATTTCAAGTTGGTGATCTGTTCTCCTCAAAGTGTCGCCCTGGAAAGGTGTTGTCCGCTTTGGGAAGAAAGGTAAGCTTGCTCCTCGTTATGTTGGTCCATTCAAGATTCTCGCGCGTGTAGGAAAAGTTGCCTACAGACTAGACCTGCCGCCCGCGCTCAGTAATGTGCATCCAACGTTCCATGTATCCAATCTCAAGAAGTGTTTAGCTGACGAGAACCTTCACATTCCACTTGATGAAGTTCAAGTTGACGAATCCATGCATTTCGTTGAGAAGCCTGTTGAGATTATGGATCGCGAGGTTAAGCAAACCAAGCGCAGTCGTATCCCTATCGTGAAAGTTCGCTGGGAGTCCAAGCGCGGAGCCGAGTTTACATGGGAAAGGGAAGATCAAATGAAGATCAAGTACCCGCACCTGTTCTCTGCGCAACCTACTTCAAGATAAATTTCGGGACGAAATTTCTTAAAGTAGGGGAGACTGTGACATCTGCCCCGATCCGACCCGAACCAGGTACCCGTTTCTCCGATCCGATCTCTTTCTTTTATGATTTAATATTTATACTTATATTTTACTTTTAATAATAATAATATATTTTCCTTCCCGCCTCTTTCTCTCTCTTTCTTTCCGCCGTCCCGTCCCTCTTCTTCTCTCTTTCCGCCTTCTTTTCCCTCTTGTCGCCGTCCCGCCCTTACGCCTTGTTTCCCTCTTTTTCTTCTAACTCTTTGCTTGTCCTTTGTTCCTTCCCGCCTAAGGTTTTCTGCGCAGCTCCACGCGCCAGACCCCTTACAAGGAATCCTGCGTGAAGACCACCTGTTTCAGCGATACGCGAGACGAACTCTTCTCGCAGCGCGCTAAGAATTGTAATTCTTCTCGCAGCGCGCTAAGAACGGTAGTTCTTCCCGCGACGCGCTAAGGATTTGTAGTTCTTCTCGCAGCGCGCTAAGAATCGTAGTTCATCCCTCGACGCGCGAAGAATTATAGTTCTTCCCGCGGCGCGCTAGGAATTTTAGTTCCTCCCGCGGCGCGCTAAGAAATGTGATTCTTCCCGCGGCGCGCTTAGAAATGTAGTTCTTTCCGCGACGCGTTAAGGTTGGTTCTGTCTGCCTTCGCGCTCGCGCTCTCTTGACCTTCTGTGTCTGCCTTCGCTCTCGCGCGTGCGCTCGAGCCTTCTCGCGCTGAACCCTTTGAGTTTTCTTCTGTTTAATCTAGCCGTTTGCTTTTGTGTTGTCTTATCTTTTGTGCTGTTGACCTAATCTGCTTTATGTCTGAAAAGCCACTTTCGGCGCAGCATGCGCACCAACCCCATTGGTTGGCAGAAAAAGTGACTGACATTATCTTTTGAGATCTGCTTTTTCCATGCTTGACCAGTACCTTTTTCTGAACTGCCCATGCCTTTTTTTACTGTTCCCTGTCAGCTTTTTCTCTTTTTCCCTGCTGCCATATCTTTTGATATCTTTTGCTTTTGGAATCTTTTGCTTTTTGAGATCTTTTCCCCTTTTTCTAGGGATTGTGTTCCCTAGGGTTTCTCTATAAATAATAGTATTATTTTTCCTAACACTACACACACAAAACACTTAATCTCTCTTATTCTCTCTTGCTCCTTGCTCTCTCTGCCGTCCTCCTCTCTGCCTCCGTCTTCCTCCCTGTTCTGCCCTGCTTTTCCGGTAATATATATATATATATATAATAATTTACTTATGCTAACTTATAATCAAGACTTAAAACAAATCATTAAAACAATAATCTTATTTATAGGTTAACTTGTGCTTGTTTAAAGTTGGTTCTTGCTTTATCTTACACCGCATCGTTTATCAAGTGAGTAATCTCGTACCTAATCCCTTTTTATTTTTACTGTTTTGGGATGTTCATGTGTTCATACAAACTTAGAGTCTTAAACTTGTTTATGAACTTTAGTCGCGCAGTATCCCATGTGTTGAGGACGTTTACTTGGCTGTTATTTGTATGTGTGTATCATTAACAGCTTTGTTCGGCCTATTCCGCAGTTTTCATGGATCCATTAGATGAACACGGGAGACCTATCGTTTACGGTTTTCTTTGTTTACACTTGCACAGATGTTTTCTCGTTTTTGTGCTCAATTGGGAGCACGGATTGAACTATGAACTATGAGCTATGATCTATTTAGGCTTGATCACAATCTGATTGCACCCTTGTTAAACACCAGACATACACGTGTTGCGCGCAGATTTATTGTTATCTATGTATTGTATTAAACTTGATTTCTCACCAACACGCAAGTATTTGACGTTTATTTTAACACATGTTCAGGTTTGCAGTAGCTGTTTTGGAGCTTGTGGACACGTAGGAAGTTTTCATTATTTTGGACCTAGATTAAAATGTATCAAGACAAGTTTTTGCTGTTCGAATATTATGATTTATAATACATTGATTTATGATGATTTATGTTATCTTGTTTACTTTGCGCATGCGCGAATGAATGTATTTATTAAATATTGACACCCAATAGTGTCACGAGTAATGAAACAATATGTGGCGCCCCGATGTATAATCCGCCATTGGTCGGGGTGTTACATCACGCGCTGGCTTTATTATTCACAGCTCATAAGACGCCTCGCGCGCAAGCTGTTATTATTCTTACAGCCCGTAAGTCGCCTCACGCGCTGGCTTTATTATTCACACAGCTCATAAGACGCCTCGCGCGCAAGCTGTTATTATTCTTACGGCCCGTAAGTCGCCTCACGCGCAGGCCTTTATTATTCACAGCTCATAAGACACCTCGCGCGCAAGCTGTTATTATTCTTACAGCCGTAAGTCGCCTCACGCGCAGGCCTTTATTATTCACAGCTCATAAGACGCCTCGCGCGCAAGCTGTATTCTTACAGCCCGTAAGTCGCCTCACGCGCAGGCCTTTATTATTCACAGCTCATAAGACGCCTCGCGCGCAGGCATTATTATTCTCAAAGCTCGTAAGACGCCTCTCGCGCGCAGGCTTTATTATTCTTAGCTCGTAAGTCGCCACTCGCGCAGGCTCTATTATTATAGCTCGTAAGTCGCCTTGCGCGCCAGCTTCATTATTCTACAAGCTCGTAAGTAGCCTCGCGCGCCAGCTTCTTTATTCTACAAGCTCGTAAGTCGCCTCGCGCGCCAGCTTCTTTATTATTTTACAGCTTGTAAGTCGCCTTGCGCGCCAGCTTCATTATTCTACAAGCTCGTAAGTCGCCTCGCGCGCCAGCTTCTTTATTATTTTACAGCTTGTAAGCCGCCTCACGCGCCAGCTTCATTATTCTACAAGCTCGTAAGTCGCCTCGCGCGCCAGCTTCTTTATTATTACAGCTCGTAAGTCGCCTCGAACGCCAGCTTCTTTATTATTACAGCTCGTAAGTCGCCATGCGCGCAGGCTCTCATTATTCTACTGGCTCGTAAGTCGCCGCACGCGCCAATTTTATTACTTTCACAGCTCGTAAGTCGCCTCACGCGCCAGCTCAATTATTATTCTTATAGCTCATAAGACGCCTCTCGCGCGCAAGCTTTATTACTTTCACAGCTCGTAAGTCGCCTCACACGCCAGCTCAATTATTATTTTCAAAGCTTATAAGACGCCTCTCGCGCGCAAGCTTTATTACTTTCACAGCTCGTAAGTCGCCTCACGCGCCAGCTCAATTATTATTCTTATAGCTCATAAGACGCCTCTCGCGCGCAAGCTTTATTACTTTCCCAGCTCGTAAGTCGCCTCACGCGCCAGCTCAATTATTATTTCAAAGCTCATAAGACGCCTCTCGCGCGCAAGCTTTATTACTTTCACAGCTCGTAAGTCGCCTCACGCGCCAGCTCAATTATTATTCTCAAAGCTCATAAGACGCCTCTCGCGCGCAGGCTTTTATTATTCTAAGCTCGTAAGACGCCTCTCGCGCGCAGGCATTATTATTATTTTAGCTCGTAAGTCGCTTCTCGCGCCAGCTCCATTATTATTTTAGCTCGTATGTCGCTTCTCGCGCCAGCTCCATTATTATTATAACTCATAAGTCGCTTCTCGCGCCAGCTCCATTATTATTATAGCTCGTAAGTCGCCTCACGCGCGAGCTTCATTATTATTATAGCTTGTAAGTCGCCTCGCGCGCAGGATTTTATTACAACATGTCACCATCATGAAGAAAGCCTCTCAAAACTCAGACAATAAAGACAAGGCCAAAGAAAAGGAAAAAAAAACCGCCTCACACCTTATAAAGTCCAGCGCTCCACCTAGACGCTTGCGCGCCTAGGAGCAACACTGGACTTGGGGGGGCTTGTAGGGGTATGGTACTAAAACCCGGTTCTACGACCCTAAATCTATTATGTTTGGCTTATTTCATTACATGGACTAATACGATGTTATTGGGCCGAGGGGGTTTTGTGGAGGTAACCCTAACTGGGCTAGGCCCATTAGGGTACCATGATGGTGGCCATGAGACTCTATATAAGGAGGTCTCCACCTCCTTATCATAGGGCATGCTCAGTAAGAGCCACCACCACTTTTTGTGTCTGTGAACAAGAAATCCTCAGGATATCTTAGCAGTCGCCTCCACACCCCCGAAACCATTGCAGGTCTCGACATTGCAGGTCGCCGGCGCAGCCGCAGAAAAAGAAGAAGATCAAGACGTGGTTCGTTCATCTCGAAAATCCGTGGAAACATCGTCATGGATCAGGTAAGATTCATTTCGTGCTTCGACAGTTACCAATGTCAGACTAAGTTATCCGACGTAATCCATATATCTCAATTTGGTCGTTCAAAAAAGTCATTTGGGATAGCTTCAAAAACTAAACTTATCAGTGGTTGTGGCTTGGAGGAGGTGGTGCGGCGGTGGGGGTATAGGAGAGGTGAATCTCCGGCGATGTGGGTGGAGGAGAGGAGGATGGTGACGAAAATGAGGAAGGATGAGAGGGCTGATGTTCTTATTACAAGGATTATGGTTTCAAACTTTGAAGAGGTTAGAAGACTATAGTTCAGGTCATCTATGAAACAAACACACTGTAAACCTAAACATTTGTATGTGGTTTGCGCGGCACATGCAAAAGAAATTAAGAAGACATTTTCTGAAGAAACATACACCACCTAAAATATTATAAATGTCGATTTGATGATGTCTTGATCAAAGTAGAGCGACAAAAATAATGAAATAACAAATATATCTTCTTGCGTAAATAATTTGGTCGTTGTCTATATTTATTGGGTGCCTAAATCACCGTTTGTAAACTGTTTTTTTTTCTTTTTATATTTATACATTTTTCTATATGAATCTATTCTTTAAAAGACGATTTCTCTATATTTTATTTTACTCGAATAATGTTATAAATGTTTGCTATAAAACCTTTTCGTGTTTTATGTATTATTTGAGCAAAACATGAAATCTCATTTTGGTGTAAACGTATGATGGGTGTGAACGAAACAAGACAAGTCGCTTGTGAATTACTCGAGATTGGCTTGTTAAAATAATGAATCAATCTGATGTGTTTCCAACAATCTGGCGGTTTGACCACCACAAATAACGTTTTCTCTTGAACCCCACAAGGGGTCAATCCCTTAACCATGTCAAGGCGTTGCCTCAGACTCACTAAAGGGTGGTCAATTCTCCTTGGAATCCCTTGTAACATATGGAGGTTCCTCATAATCGAAGTACTCCTCACGGCCTCATGACATGTATAGACGTATATTGTGAACATTTTGTTTGGTCTACAAGTAGTCTTAGTTACCCGAATGACCTGATGACATTAAAATCACCAATATGATTGACTACTCAAAACTCTCCTAATTATAATTTTGGAGTTGTGGCTTTATTGCTTGGATAAACTTCATACTCTTCATGAGATTAACTAAACACATCCACAATTTAATTAAAATGATAAAATTAAGATATTTATAAATAGTGACATGCCGACTTTAGTTTTTGTTTCTACGAACAACAAAACGCTGACAACAACAATTTTCTTTAAATGATGAAAATTCAAGTCTTAAACTGTCTTTAGTGCGCCCGAAATAATGATGCGCATAATGACTTGGAATACATCCTTCTTTTCAAGCACATTGGAGGATATATAGGAGGAATCTGAATGAGAAGCCCTTCTACAGGGGCTCCTATTTCTTTGGGTTTTTGTCACCTTTTGAGTTTTATTATTTCTTTATTGTTAATTTCTTCAGCGGTGGTGGATACTGGATGGTATCTCACACTTCACAAGTATTCATACCAACTTTTTAAATATAAGCGTGTTTCAAGGATAAACCTTATGTTTATCATAAACTAATAATTTAATATCAAAAATCCAATAAATGTGTTTACCAAGTTTACTTATTGTTTCTATTAATTATTATTATTATTATTATTATTATTATTATTATTATTATTTAATTACATGTTAATTATAGTTTGGCAATTTAACTTAAAGAAAAAAAATAGATGATGTGAAAATATAGGGATTTGTAAGAATTTTTGTATGGTTAGAAACTTGAAGGTAAAATTGAGATATTTAAAGATTTTTAAGGATTTGTGAAGAGATGCCATGGTAGCTGACTAGGCATTTAAGGGCGTCTAAAGGGGCCCTTAGCATTGAAGATAATTTTGGGGGGTTTTAAGGATTTATAAGAATGTGATGTGGCAGCTGACTTGACACTAAGATCGTTTAAGGGCTTCCTTAGCATTGGAGATGGTCTTATGATCGACATTATAAATGTAGATTTGCTGTTTTAGAAAAATGTTGGTCTCAAAAAGTTAATAACTTACCGATTCTTATTCCTCTTCATATCTTAAAAGTTTCACATCTAACTACAATATTGGTAACAACATATCTTGTTAAATTCTTTTATTATGCATACTATGTAATTTTAATGTGCCACAGTTATTGGCATCGGTGATCATCTATCTTTGTCTTAATAAATGACATGGCCCTTTGACGAGCAATCGCTTTCCAAAAGAGTACTGTTGTCTTTTCAGTAGGTAATAATAATAAACTATAATAAATCTTAAATAGATACTCCATACAGCTTTTATCAAGGGTTTTTCTAACCACACGGCGGTGTGGTTAGAAAACCGCACAACACGCGACGGTAAGGACTAACCGTCATGGTGTGGTCAATCAATCAAATCAACTATCATCTCACCGTTTCAAATCATCATATTATTATCATTAATATTAATATTACTAATATTAACCTAAGTTGATAATTATAAGAATTTGATTTAAATATAAATTTGTTTTAATTATATGATTATGATTATACATAATTAAATAAGTGATTTTAGTCTATAATATAAGGTGTTGGCTATTTGTTTAAAAAAATATTAAATGAAATATACATCTTCATTTTGATTTGATTTTTGGTGTTTTGGAATCAAAGTTCTCCTCGTTTTCTTTTCTGTTTGAAAAATACATCTTCTTTGAAGTCAATTTTCATAAGTTTATTATGTAGTTAAACTAATATTATGATCATGTTTATGTTACTAGTTGGTTGGATTTTAATAATTGTAACCTTTCAATATTAGAAAGCATAAAAAACATATAACCATGTGATACAAAATATAAAAGTTCATAACAAGTTCCATAAACAAGTTCATAACATACAAAATATTAAAGTTTGATAGAATATAACAAAGTAGTGTAAATCAATATTTACACTACCGTGTCCCCGTCTTCGTCCCCGTTGATTGAGGCGCCGGTGCCGGCCCTTGATGTGCTAGCCTCGTGATCAAAGCGTGGGGGAGGTAATGTGTAATCCTCACCGCGCTGTCGGCTGGCCTCCCTCTCCAACATCCAATCCATTTGACGTTGCATCCGTAGCACCGCGTCCTCTACTCTCCGTAAGCGTGCATCCGTGGCGTGGTCTAAACGCACAGCTCGATAGGTGCGCGGTGCGTGCTGCGGCACCCGTGGCTGACATTAAAATGGTAATTAAACGTTAATATTTAGACGAAACAAATAAATGTAAACGAGTTATAAAAGTAACATGAACCTGCTCAGTTCCATCCGCCGCCTCATCCTCCCCCTCCCCTCTGTCGTCGTCCCCCGATTGCTCTTCATGGTTGTCTTCGACTTGCACCTCCGGGGCAATCAATGGTGGAGGCTCGACTAATGGCACCGGTATGTACGGTGGTTTGTTGAAGTCCGTAACGAGACGGTCAAATCTTCTCCCGTCGGGGTCCTTAAACTTGAGAACAATACGCATGCCCTGGGCGCTACCACGGGAGAGCTCGCGGGGGGATATTGTCGGGTTCGTAAGGGTAGCTAGCTGTGTGTGAAGTCCCAAATGATGCGCGATGCGCGTCACGTAGGGGCCACCGAGCAATGATCCTCGCCCCTGCCTGTGCGGGTATGTGGCGATGTAATAGGCGAAGCCATGGGCGAGGTTGCAATGGATCCCCGTCAGAAGGCACCGCAGATAAAACAAGTCTGAGAGTTTGCAGTGGTCAGCACCCATATGTCGACCTTGTACTAAAGAGGCTATCAGCCTGTGTAGGTACCTGCACAACGAAATATAATATAAGGTAAATATAATATAATGTAACGTAATGTAAAGTAACAACGGTTCACGTACCTGTACAACGGGTCAATGATGCAAGAGGTTTTATCTTGGCTGCCGAATGGGAAAGGCTTGCTCGCAATCGCGCGCCACCAAACGCGCAGATAATCGTCCGCGGACCTGCGGACGTTCGCGGTGTAGATCGGCTGCCGGACCTCCTCCTCGGTGTAAAAGCCGATCGCCACGGCGAACTCCTCTAATGAAAAGTACCGGTCGACCCCAAACATCTTGAATGAAACCTCCCACGCCCGACCCTCCGGGTTCTGATCTCTCATCTGCACCTCTGGCCTCCCCGCCTCCCGTGGCGTGAAATAAAATAAACAATTTGTTTTGAATATATTAAAGTAATGTGTAGGCGGTAAACAAAGTTAAAGTAAGAAGAAAAAAAACTGAAACGGAATGTTGAATAAACCTCTAGCGTAAGCTCCCGGTGTGCGGGGTATTTCATCGTAAACATCCTCATCCACGGCGTGTCGTTGCTGACATACTCTAACATCCTTTTGTCCGCGCCAACTGACTCCATAAAACTGAGGCTTAAAATGTTATTCAGCATAGGGTTCATCAATCGGAGCTGGAGGTACCGGTCGTGCTCGAGTGTCCCGAGAACAAACTGCGTGTGTTGGTAACCAGCCAACACATCGTCCCCTTCGATAGGTTTTGGCGGCTGTTCTCTCCGCCGCCTCCGTCGTGGCCCCTGCTCAGCCTCCTCCTCCTCAACGTGCTGGTAGATGATGTCTTCCTCTACGATGCCCATCAGTTTATCATATATATATTAAAAGCCACATTTTAGTTTTCTCAATAAATACAACTGTTGTTGGATATTTTAAACAAATAAGATTACGGTTTCAAATATTCAAACCGACCGTATAAAACCGTACCGGACGAAAGATTTAATCGTATATATTAACTGTTTAATATTTCATAATATATAGTATTTCTTTAAGTTTATTAAAAAAAGGTGCATTGTATAAACCCCATGAAATCAAACCGGAACCAAACCGTTAATAACGGTTCGGTTTGTTTCGGTTTTAAATCTCAACGGTTCGGTTATTAGTTTTGGATGATGCCAAACCGTTTGGGTTCGGTTTGACCCGAAAACCGTCAAAACCGGGCCTTGAACACCCCGAGTTGAGTCGTCTAACTAGGTCAACACAGTCATTATTATCAAACCTATATAACCTTATTATCAAACCCTTAAATAACCCGCTCAAGTAAACCTATATAACTTGATTATCAAACCCTAACCCGATTAAATACTCTAATATATACTAGAGTGAACCCATACAAACTTCAACATAATCATTTAACAAACTTCAACATAATCATTCTTACAAATTGTAATTTTAGTAAACAAAAAAATAATAATTGAACCAAAACATTAAAACATACCTTATTGGTGAAGACTCGAGTGAAGGAGAGATGGATAATAGGGATGGAAAGGAACGCTACGGACGGTTTTGCTGAAAGAGAGATGGCCGGCGGTGGATTGTGGCGGTGGTGGGGGGTTAGGGTTTGACCTGCAGTTGTGGTGGGGAAGGGAAGTTGTGTGATGTTTTTGTTTGTTATCGCTGGGTAAAAATAAATAACCTAAGTTGCTGGGTAAAAAAAAGGAAAAAACTGGAAATAAAAAAATGAGGCGCTGGAGATGAGAGTCGAACCCGAGTTTACTGGATTAAAAGGAGGAGTATTACCACCAGACCAGAATTCCAGATTGTATATGGGTTCACTCTCAAAATATATATGGGTTCACTGTCACATATATGAAACAAATTTTGAGATGAACTTCCTTTGTATATTAATTATAGAAACCGATTCTGTATGCACGTCGCCTTATGGCCTGTTGGTTAACACTTGAAGCTTTGTGGGTAGAGGTCACGGGTTCGACCCCTGTACGCCACGTTTTTGTTGGAAAGTTATGTTTTTATTTCCTTTAAGCCACAATTAATCATATTAATAATAATAATGACTAAATGTGAATTATTTCACTAAAACCCGACTTTGTAAATACCGTTAACCTAACAAAATATAAATAATAATAACTAAATATGAATTATTTCACTAAAACCCGACTCTGTAAATACCGTTTAACCCGACTAAATATGAATAATGAGTAAATATAATTATATTATGTTTTTATTAATTAAATTATTATATTTATAATAACCATAATAAATCCCATCCGGGCCGATTGCATGCATAGTGAACTCCATTCAACCCTGGAGCAGGGAACACCGCGCACTGACCACTTCAAACTGTCTACTACTTAATGAGGGTGTACCGTGGCTCTTAATGAATTCGGTGCCACCTCAAAAATACAACTATGAAGCGATCTCACATGGAATGCTACCATCGCAGAGCCATAAATAGTGGGGATAAAAACGCTATAATAACGATTATAAAGTGGTGGCATTCACTTTGTAGAAGAACAACAATAGTTGTGTTATTTCTGAACATAAGATAACCTGATTATGATGTTTTTGGAGCAGTGGTCGTTGTATCCGACTTGTTTATATGCTATTTTTAAGTGTTACCGCAACGTCATCATATCATTATCATCATCATCATCATCATATCCACATCAGCATATAATCATATTGTCATCATATCATCATCATCATCATCATAGCATCATCATCATCATAATATTAGTTTCATAATATCATCATCATCATGATATCATTATCATATTGTCAACATATCATCATCATCATCATCATATCATCATCATCATAACATCATCATCATCATATCATCATCATATCATCATCATCAGCATCATCATAATATTAGTTTCATATCATCATCATCATAATATCATCATCATATCATCAACATCATCATATCATCCACCACAATTGAGAATGACCGACATTATTTATGCAACCTTTGTCATTATACCCCACGTTAAAGTTTATACGCGACGATGACAATTGTACCACATTATTATTAAATGAACTGGTGGCCGTATACTGTTTAGATGCTATTGTGAAGTTTTTTACACCAAAGTCTATGACCTGTCTCATCAGTTTTAAAATTTTTAGTACTATTGTAATTATTATAATTTGTTAGTATGTAATTAGTCATTCTGAAGTAATTGTTTATTGTAACACACTTTTATTATATTTTGTAATTTAAATATTAGATGTTAGCACTCTGACCTGTCTAATTTGTTTAAAAAATGTTAGCAGTGTTGTTTTTATTATAATTTCTTAGACTATTTTCATTCACAAACCAACCAAACCACAATTTTTATTTATAAAAACTAATATCTCTCTTTTCCACTAATTTAATCCAACAAAACCAAACTTAATTAATTTTTATTAAATAAATATAAGTTATAAATATTTTTATTAATAATTGTTGTGTTTTTTAAAAAAAAGTGTTTATACTAGGTTAAAATAATTTCTTTATATAAAAATAAACAATATATATTTAATATAAAAATAATTTAAAAAAATATTTGTATTCCTTAGAACAATTAAACGAACAGTTTCATCATCAACATCATCATCATCCTACGCCACGGTAAACGCTTACCGGGGCGGTGAACACGCTCCTCTTGCAGAGGTTGACAGCCTTTTACAGCTTTATTGGATTTCGAGTAACCTTCTCAAGCAACGTTAAGGTCGAACCGCAACGTTTAGAAGACCATAGAAACCACTATATAAACACGCGTTATCTATAGGCTCCATACAACAAAAAATTGTCAATCCCCCACCCATACATCACCGTAATACTTTGGAAAATAATAACAATGGAGCCCGAAAATAGCATCTACACAGCCATGAAAATTTCGGTCTGAAATAAACAAGAAAATTGTGACTGTGTGAATGCTATTTTGGGAGTCCATTATTATTAGTATAGAAAACGGTCTCATCGGTCTACGATTTAAGTCCGCTCATCAATATATTACCCTGGAAACTAATAACGATGGAGCCCGAAAATAGCATCTACACAGCCACGATAAATTCGGTCTAAAATTAAGAAGATAATTGTGGCTGTGTGAATGCTATTTTGGAGTCCATTATTATTAATATAGAATACAGTCTCATCGGTCAATTTAACGTGGTTGGTCGAGCGGATATTGGTGGCTGTGTAGATGCTATTTGGAGTCTTTATTAAAATTAATATAAAACGAGGGGGATGAACGTGCCTAGAGGCCCCCCTTCATGAATCCCAACAGTCCCAAAAATCCCAAAAGGTTTAAGGGATTTTGGAATTCGGTCAGCTAGGAGTAATAACTGGTGTGCGTCATTACTATTAATCGATGAACAAAAGGGTGCAGGCGGATTTTGACAATTGAAGCAATTGTCGTTAATGTTCTTGTTGTGTAGATGCTATTTTAAAAATCTTTGGACTAGTTTGTAATTACTCGCTCGTTCGTTCTAATGTAATCGTAAATTGTGTAACACTATTATTACATTTCACATTTTAAAGATTAAATTATCATTGTATACTACGTAAAAGACAAAACGTTTGAAACAAGGACATATTCATCGCCATTTAATATTAGTATACTTTGTAATAATATATTTTATATCGAAAATGAGACGATATTATAGTACTGGCTTAACTTTTGAAATTCTAATATAAATGTTACATTTAAAAAGAGCAAATACACAACACCAAATATATGTTAAAATAAATATAAAACGAGGGGATGAACTAGAATTACAAAATAACACATACACGACAACTATCTGGCACAGTGATATCATCTTATCAAATAATATTAGGTCATAACATTGCAATCCGTACGTCGCTGCGTGTTTTATAAAAGAAATCACCCAAAATATATCCCACTTGTAAGATGGTAGCATTCCATGTGAGATCACTTCATGCTTGTATTTTTGAGGTGGCACCGAATTCATTAAAAGCCTCGGTCCATCTTTCTGAAGTAGTAGGTAGTTTGAGCTAGTCCGTGCGTTGTGTTCCCCGCTCTAAGGTAGAATGGAGTTTAATGTGCCTGTAATCGGCACTGATGGGATATATGAAGGTGGACTAATTAAGAGTTCCACCTTTCCACGGCTACCCCTACGACTACATGTCACCACAAAATAGCGTCTACACAACCACTATATGATTTTAAGCATATTGGCTTGAATAATTTAAACAAGGTCGATGATTTTTGAATAATTTGTAGGTCGAGAAGGAAATATCGTTGGTAAGAAACATTTTTGAGGGGGATATGGTAGACTAAAGTATTTGTGTAAATGGTTGATGGTAGTCGTTTTTATAGTCAAAAGTTAGGCGCAGCGTTAAGGGCTTTAGGGGACGGTAAGTGTTACCGACGATATCATTCTACGCCACGGTTGTGACTTAACGCAACGGTTGTCACCGACATTATTTTTGAAGGCTTTGCAGACTCTTTGCAGTCGTTACAGGCTTTTCAGGCTTTTTAGGCCTTATACGGCCCGGTCATGCCTAAACGCAATGGTAAGACCGACTTTAATTTTGCATGCTTTGCAGAGAGGTTGAATACACTTCTAATGACTTTGTAGATTTCCATGTTACCCATATACGCCGAGGTGAGAGCTTAAGGCAGAGGTTAACACCCCTAGAAACCATCTATAAAACATTTAATAAACTACATGCTAGGAGCAAAACTAGTCAATCCCATAAATCACCACACCTATACAACACGATTTAATTCCTTATCCTATACATAATGCCATGCCAAAATAATATTGAATATGGTTACGTTGGTCAATCTAACTCGGTTGGTCCACCGGATATTGGTGGCTGTGTAGATGCTATTTTGGAGCATTTCTTCAAAACCGGGAATGATGAACATGTTTATTGGTCATTAATAGCCCCGAGAGTGAGATCGAAGGGATGTTTAAAAACTGTCTCGGTCAACGAGGAGAGACGATTGGTGTGTACCACATTACTATTAAAGGAAAAAATCTGGTACGCCGATTTCGATATTGTAGCAGTGGTCGTTTTCTTCGACTTTGTGTAGATGCTGTTTTGAAGTTGTTAATTATCATTTAGTTAGTTACTGTAACACTTTTATTGTATTTTGTAATTTAAAGATTAAATTATGATTATAACTCATTACATGATGATCGGTTTCGCTTACATAACTGTAAGTTTAAATTATTAATAACATCCTACTAATATTACATTAAAAAAATTTCTAAAATTGCTGTTGGCATCTACGAAAGGTTCTTCTATCCTTTCGGGTGGTTCTTTAGAATGTCGTGTGGAAACCATTTATTTGAACACTAGTAGATGATGACGGCTGGCACGACCGAGGAGGAGAAGTATGATAGACAGCTCTCCTCCGTTTACCCGTGTGTCGGAACACAAGTGGCTGACGGTTGGCACGACCGAGGAGGAGAAGTATGATAGACAGGTCTCCTCCGTTGGTAGCATTTCTAGTTGAGATCTATGATAACCACAATTTGGCTGCTACATCGGGCCACGACAACCCTCACCACCACATGTTACTCCAAAATAGCGTCTACACGGCCAACATGTGGCTTTAATAGTAACCGACTTCATGAGTAAAACAGGAAGGTGTTGTTAACAATAAGGGGGTGCTGAGATAAATGTTGTATACAGGAAACATGGAGGGGGGTTTTATGATAAACATCGAGTAGGGTGTGTTTTTATGTTCAAGTTTTGTATTAGAAAAATAGTGAATCGGAGGGTGTGTTTGTAGACAAAAATGTTTAGTGTTTGAAAAAATGGTGAATCCTAGTGGGGCTTTTGTAGACAAAAATTTTGGTTCACAAAACGGCGCGTTAACACCATAATGGTCCGTATATATACACCGCGGTAATGCCTCAACGCAGAGTAAGACCGACTTTAATTTTGCATGCTTTGCAGAGAGGTTGAATACACTTCACACACTTTGTAGATTTCCATGTTACCCATATACGCCGAGGTGAGATCTTAACGTAGAGGTTAACACCCCTAGAAACCATCTATAAAACATTTAATAAACTAGAAGCTAGGTGCAAAACTAGTCAATCCCATACATCACCACACCCATACAACACGATTTAATTCCTTATCCTAGACATAATACCATGCCAAAAATAATACAGAATATGGTTTCGTTGCTCAATATAGCTCGGTTGGTCCAGCGGATATTGGTGGCTGTGTAGATGTTATTTTGGAGCCTTTCTTCAAACACGGACATGATGAACATGTTTATGGGTCATTGATAGCCCCAAGAGTGAGATCAAAGGGATGTTTAAAAAATATCTCGGTCAACGAGGAGCGACGATTGGTGTGTACCACATTACTCTTAGCAGTGGTCGTAACACTTTTATTGTATTTGTAATTTAAAGATTAAATTATGATTATAATACATTACATGATGATCGGTTTCGAATAAGTAAATGTAATTGATAGTCCTGAGAGTGAGATTAAAGGCATGTTGATAACATTATTGGTCAACGAGGATCGAGGATTGGTGTGTACCACATTACTATTAATTTAAAGATTAAATTATGATTAAATTTACTTGTTTACTGTAACACATTTTCATTTAGTTGTTTACTGTAACACCTTTATTATATTTTGTAATTTAAAGATTAAATTATAATTATAACACATTACATGATGATCGGTTTCGAATACATAACTGTAAGTTTAAATTATAAATAACACCCTACCAATATTACATTAAAAAATTTTCTAAAATTGTTGTTGACATCTACGAAAGGTTCTTCTATCCTTTCGGGTGGTTCTTTAGAATGTCGTGTGGAAACCGTCTATTAGAACACTAGTAGATGATGACGCCTGGCACGACCTAGGAGGAGAAGTATGACAGACATGTCTCCTCCGTTGACCCGTCTGTCGGAACACAAGTAGCTGACGGCAAACAAGACCGAAGAGGAGAAGTACGATAGACAGGTCTCCTTCGTTGGTAGCATTACTACTTGAGATCTACGATGACCTCAACTTGGCTGCTACATCTGGCCTCGACAACCCTCACCACCACATGTTATCACAAAATAGCGTCTACACGGCTAACATGTGGCTTTAATAGTAACCGACTTCATGAGTAAAACAGGAAGGTGTTGTTAACAATTTGGGGGTGCTGAGATAAATGTTGTATATAGGAAACATGGAGGAGGGTTTTATGATAAACATGGAGTAGGGTGTGTTGTATGTTCAAGTTTTGTGTTAGAAAAAATAGTGAATAGGAGGGTGTGTTTGTAGTGAAAAATGTTTAGTGTTTGAAAAAATGGTGAATCCTAGTGGGGTTTTGTAGACAAAAATTTTGGTTCACAAAACGGTGCGTTAACAGCATAATGCTACGTATATATGCGCTGTAAGTTTGAATTAAGGGCTTTAGGGGACGGTAAGTGTTACCGACGTTATCATTCAATGCCGCGGTTATGCGTTAACGCAGCGGTTGTCGCCGACATTATTTTTTCAGGCTTTGCAGACTCTTTACAGTTGTTAGAGGCTTTTCAGGCCATATACGCCGCGGTAATGCCTAACCTCAGCGGTAAGACCGACTTTAATTTTGCATGCTTTGCAGAGAGGTTGAATACACTTCACACACTTTGTAGATTTCCATGTTACCCATATACGCCGAGGTGAGATCTTAACGTAGAGGTTAACACCCCTAGAAACCATCTATAAAACATTTAATAAACTAGAAGCTAGGTGCAAAACTAGTCAATCCCATACATCACCACACCCATACAACACGATTTAATTCCTTATCCTAGACATAATACCATGCCAAAAATAATACAGAATATGGTTTCGTTGCTCAATATAGCTCGGTTGGTCCAGCGGATATTGGTGGCTGTGTAGATGTTATTTTGGAGCCTTTCTTCAAACACGGACATGATGAACATGTTTATGGGTCATTGATAGCCCCAAGAGTGAGATCAAAGGGATGTTTAAAAAATATCTCGGTCAACGAGGAGCGACGATTGGTGTGTACCACATTACTCTTAGCAGTGGTCGTAACACTTTTATTGTATTTGTAATTTAAAGATTAAATTATGATTATAATACATTACATGATGATCGGTTTCGAATAAGTAAATGTAATTGATAGTCCTGAGAGTGAGATTAAAGGCATGTTGATAACATTATTGGTCAACGAGGATCGAGGATTGGTGTGTACCACATTACTATTAATTTAAAGATTAAATTATGATTAAATTTACTTGTTTACTGTAACACATTTTCATTTAGTTGTTTACTGTAACACCTTTATTATATTTTGTAATTTAAAGATTAAATTATAATTATAACACATTACATGATGATCGGTTTCGAATACATAACTGTAAGTTTAAATTATAAATAACACCCTACCAATATTACATTAAAAAATTTTCTAAAATTGTTGTTGACATCTACGAAAGGTTCTTCTATCCTTTCGGGTGGTTCTTTAGAATGTCGTGTGGAAACCGTCTATTAGAACACTAGTAGATGATGACGCCTGGCACGACCTAGGAGGAGAAGTATGACAGACATGTCTCCTCCGTTGACCCGTCTGTCGGAACACAAGTAGCTGACGGCAAACAAGACCGAAGAGGAGAAGTACGATAGACAGGTCTCCTTCGTTGGTAGCATTACTACTTGAGATCTACGATGACCTCAACTTGGCTGCTACATCTGGCCTCGACAACCCTCACCACCACATGTTATCACAAAATAGCGTCTACACGGCTAACATGTGGCTTTAATAGTAACCGACTTCATGAGTAAAACAGGAAGGTGTTGTTAACAATTTGGGGGTGCTGAGATAAATGTTGTATATAGGAAACATGGAGGAGGGTTTTATGATAAACATGGAGTAGGGTGTGTTGTATGTTCAAGTTTTGTGTTAGAAAAAATAGTGAATCGGAGGGTGTGTTTGTAGTGAAAAATGTTTAGTGTTTGAAAAAATGGTGAATCCTAGTGGGGTTTTGTAGACAAAAATTTTGGTTCACAAAACGGTGCGTTAACAGCATAATGCTACGTATATATGCGCTGTAAGTTTGAATTAAGGGCTTTAGGGGACGGTAAGTGTTACCGACGTTATCATTCAATGCCGCGGTTATGCGTTAACGCAGCGGTTGTCGCCGACATTATTTTTTCAGGCTTTGCAGACTCTTTACAGTTGTTAGAGGCTTTTCAGGCCATATACGCCGCGGTAATGCCTAACCTCAGCGGTAAGACCGACTTTAATTTTGCATGCTTTGCAGAGAGGTTGAATACACTTCACACACTTTGTAGATTTCCATGTTACCCATATACGCCGAGGTGAGATCTTAACGCAGAGGTTAACACCCCTAGAAACCATCTATAAAACATTTAATAAACTACAAGCTAGGTGCAAAACAAGTCAATCTCATACATCGCCGCACCCATACAACACGATTTAATTCCTTATCCTAGACATAATACCATGCCAAAAATAATACAGAATATGGTTTCGTTGCTCAATATAACTCGGTTGGTCTAGCGGATATTGGTGGCTGTGTAGATGTTATTTTGGAGCCTTTCTTCAAACACGGAAATGATGAACATGTTTATTCGTCATTGATAGACCTGAGGGTGAGATTGAAGGCATGTTGATAACATTCTCGGTCAACGAGGATGTCACACCCTCAAAATCCACTAACGGAGTTTTACCGTCAAAGGGTGTGAACTGGCAGGATCGGAATCATCAGTTATAATCAAACCATAAAATAAAGTTTCAAAACCATGAAAACGTTTACGAGTAATTAAATGCGGAAGCGTAAAAACCTTTAATCAAAAGTTGCGTCACGCAGGACGACTTAAAACTAAAGATAACCGTTAAAAATAAGTTTGCAGGACAAAAGCGTTTTCAATCAATGCATGTTCCTAAACCGCGCGCCCGCCTCGGCTACCTGAGAATAACATACTAAAAGTGTCAACACAAGGTTGGTGAGTTCACAAGTTATATCAAATAAATCGTTTAGCGTTTGCGTTCAGCGTTTTACGTTAAGCGTTTTGCGTAACCACGTTACGGCGTTTTGCGTTAAGCGTTTTGCGTAACCACGTTACGGCGTTTTGCGTTAAGCGTTTTGCGTAACCACGTTACGGCGTTTTGCGTTAAGCGTTTTGCGTTACCAGATAGTGTTATGTCAAATTATATATCGATAGGTAGCTAGTCTATACAACAAGTATTACTAAGTGTTCGACACCGAAGCTGACTCGTTTAGTAAGTGCCTTGTCACCAGGTCCTCCAGACCATGGTACGTGTTAGCCAAAATTACACCCGCTCGACCTCCAGTCGAGTTTAGCGTTGGGTGGGGTTTGTCAAACCCAGTAGTACTACTCAACAGTGACTCGCTATTCAAAATATTAACCGGTTCGATGTGTAGGATTTCAAATGTTTCGTTTGCCACTTAGCCTTTACAAGTGATATATAATTTATAACAAAATCTTAAATGCGTTGTGGAGTATGTTATCTCCCCCAAGTGAAAAACGTTTGAAAACAGTTTAAAGAGGGGAAAGTGAAACTCACTGTTTGCGAAGAATTTCCCAAAATAAATCACCAAGATGCGCGTCACCGAAAAACTCTCTCTAACGTTCTAAAACAACAAAGAGATTTTTCTAAGTGTCGGAATATTATCGAGTCTCTAGACCCGGCACATAATACCTATGCACATAACATGTTTCGTGTTTCGTTTGTAAATCATGTGTGACTTTAACAAGTGTTTTTGTGACACATCACATTTGTAAGCAATCATATACGTATCATGTATTCATAACGTACGTTACTAGCAATTTTTCCCCGTAAGGGCATTTTGGTCAACAAATAACAATTAACTAGCCATTATTCCCCATAAGGGCATTTTGGTCAAATTATGACAATCAATTAGCAGTTATTCCCCGCAAGGGCATTTTAGTCAAAACACGTTAATTATTTTGCAATCATTCCCCTCAAGGGCAATTTGGTCAAAACACGATAATAAATTAGCAAGTATCATATTTCATGCATTTTCACAAAACTCAGCAGCTAGTTTCACCGAGACAGAAATCCTACTAGAAAGATTGTACTATTTCACCGATCATAGCATCTCAATTAATTCACCAAAAATCATCACAGAAGCACATATGTCTTAGGTTTCCAGAACATATTTTATTACATTTTTATTCCTCATAGTTTTCTCACAATCATCAAATCATTACAGCAAACTCATAACAGTCAGATTCATGCACAACAGAATGTTATTTGCAATTCCCGTTAAACGAAAAATCCAATAAATGCAAGACCACTTGGGTTAGGTTCCTAACTCAATGAGTCAACTTCTAGAAGTGGAACCAACCCAATTGGTCTCTTAGTTCATGAGATATAACATTTACAACATAACCTAACAGCAGGTCTAACAGCTCAGCTTTGCACAACGTTTTTGTAAAATCATAAAAGTTAACTTCTACTTGTCCAAAAATTACAAATTTATACTTTATGGAAACTAGACTCAACCTAGTTTACTGAAGTACCAATAATCTCAACCAATTTTCACGTTTACACTTCGTTACAGTCACTTAAACATCATATACACATTCTGTCCAGAAACTGTTTGCATCCAAACTCAATATATTAACAACCTATGAACTATCATGCATTCATATGACCCTCTAGACTCCATAAACACCATGCATGCACATCAATTACATATTACATACTTGATTAGGGTTTGTGTTTGAACTCAATTCAAAGACACAACAATTTACATGCAACAAGATTCAATCTAGTTATCAAATCATCATCAATCAACAACAATCATGTTAACTTCATACATACATGAAATCGGCTTATCTAGGGTTTTCAATTAACCCATTAAACATCAAAATCAAGCAACAAGAATGTAAAGGATGATCAATTATACCTTCCTAGCACCTAGTTCTTCAATCAAACACTTGATTTGATGTTGTATGTGTATGTAGAGTGGACGGCAGCCAAGGAGAGGGGTAAGGAGGGTTTGCAATCGGAACTTTGTGGGAAAGAAGAATAATAGTTAGGGTTAAGGTTAAGGATCTATTTATAAACACACAAGTTACACTCAAGTCCCTCCACTTCTAAGTATTACTTTTCTAGCCTAACTAACTTGTTTTCATCTTGAGTTAACGTTTATAACCATGTTATCACATAACACATAAGTCTAACACATAATTATCACATAATTACTGTTTTGACGTTTTTCGTTTATTTATCAATCGTTTGCGTCAACTCGTTTGCGTTTCGGTGCAAATCCCGAAAGACTACACATGTAGTAAGTGTTAAGCGTCATTTAAACCCTAGTTTAAATGTAATGAAGTGTGCGTTATAGATTTAGTGATCTTAAGTTTGAATTGACGGAGTTGAGTTAACGGAGTTAACCTGAAATTGACGATTGTCACAGAGGATGTTATAGATTGGTGTGTACGCCGATCTCGAAATTGGAGCAGTGGCCGTTTGTCTTCAAAATTGTGTATATGCTGTTTTGAAGTCGTTGTTAATTCTCATTTAGTTGTTTACTGTAACACTTTTATTATAGTTTTCAAATAAACTAGGTGTGAATGTTACAAGAATATTGCACCCGTCAAACATTATAAAACGGGTGCGAAGACTACTAATGGTGGACGTGTGGATGCTATTTTGGACAACTGTGTCATCGTGTTCGATTGTTCTTCATATTTAATGATATTCGATTAGTACATAAAATTACATATTTTTATGTTAACTTAATCGCACAGTGCGTATAATATGTGGTTGTGATACATCGATTTAAATATTCAATCAAGCGGTTAAATCAACTATAACACATTCGACTCGCCAACTTGACATGATTCTAATGTAGTCGTTTATATGATTTTCATACAAGGACCTCCAGCCGTAAGCCTCTTCTTTTGCAAATCTCGCCCAAGTATGAACCGGCAAAGGCACCGGGAAATCCCATTCAAGTTGTATATATAGTCAATGAGTATCTGTAACATTAGCAATGGCCAGTACCGGATGACCACGAAACAGATCTGGTCCCTCTCTCATCGGGAAAAAGGTCTGGCTGCTATGCGGCTCTATGATAAATCAGAACGCAATTAAATGCTTGGGCAACGACGTATCCATAGGCGGGTAACTGAAACCAACGGTTGCGGGGCGCATCTTGAACCGTTTCAAAAAAATCTAACCGGCTACGGGTCGTATCAAAAAACTCCGGGTGCTCCGTATTTAATCTTGTCCTCCACCAATCTTGGTTCCTATCCATCTCATTCTTCATGGCAACCCTAACCTCCCTCCAACTATTTTGACCCATTCGTAAACCCTCCGCAATTGCCCGAAAACCGCAGTTACCGTCAGGCTTTACGTCTATGATCCTTGAGATGTAAGGGTAACTCCAGCTTGGAACAAGACCCTTATACCGATTTACAGCTGCAACATCTTCCGGATAAACAACTAAAGGAAAACCTATGGCAGCTCCAGTCTCCTTTTTTTTATACGACCGTTTTGAAGGTTTAGGAGGGGGCATCTTAAGCTGTGAATGGGACTGCGACCGCGAACGCTCCACGAATGAGGGGGTTTGGTCTGTGTTCTGTGAGGACGAAGTGGGGTACGAGGAAGGGATATACGAGTTGTGCCTGGCGGCCTCAACCTTTTTTATTTGCTGGTTTAGGTTTGGGCGCCCGCGAGGGTCCTCCCGTTTCTCTGGATCTTTTTTATTTGAGTTGCCGGGAAGAACAGACCAAATCTTCGATAAAAGACTTTTTTTCTATTTTCGATCTTTACGTATCAAAACCGTCTGTTTAAGCTCTTCCATTTCTGCCTCGAAGTCTTCTTCTTCTACCTGTGGGACCACTGGATCGAAGTCAAGCTTCCTCCAGAACGGGTCTATCAATTTTAGTGGAATAGGTACCAAAGTATCAAGGTGACGCTCCACCTCACAAGCACACGGCAACCCCATAGACGTTCGCAACTGGTGTCGGCACGTATGTCCCGACTCGATCATCTTGTCAAGCTTTCCGTACTCCTTTTCTAGTAGTGTAAGAGCCTTAATTGACACTTTATAATGTAGCCTGTAAAAAACCTGAAGGTTATGGTCTCTCTTCAACGTAATCCGGGATTTTTCAAATGTTGCTCTGATTTCAATCTTCTGGGCTTCTATAAGCTCAAGGGTATAAGCCGCAAGTGTGTGGAGGGTGTTTTTGGCCCCGTTAAGGTGCCTTTTCAAGTTCGCGTGCTGACTCTCGACTCGGTTTGTTGTACTCTCGCCGAAGTTTAACCAATCGGCCATCCAGCAAGATACAAACTTTTCCTTGTATCGTAACAGCCAGCTATCATGGATATAGTCCCATACCTCTGAAAACGAAACAAAAATAAACTTATGAAATGTACTACTAGATTAACACTTATTGTATATTAATAATCAGAACGACTTACTTTCTTTCCCAATTTTGAATAACATTTCTTGCAACTTTAAGCAGTTATATTCGTATTCATCGAACGTGGGAGACTCACACAAGACCGTCCATAATAGAGCGAAATCTTCTTTTGCCTCGCTGTCATAGATACCCTTCCACTTTTTCTTTATATTCTCACGTATGTGCCACCGGCATAGGTTTCTGGTAGCCTTCGGGAATACTTGTTTACAAGAATTCATCAGGGCCGAGTCTCTGTCGGTAACTACGACGCGCGACTCAATAGAATCCTCGAGCATACCTTTCAGGTGCTCGAGGGCCCATGTGAAATCCGTCTAGAGTTCCCTAAGTAGAACCGCGTGCGCGATACAGAACGACTTCGACGTCGACGTCACGCCAATAAACTGAACAAACGGCCACTTGTACATGTTTGTGTTGTACGTGGTGTCAATCAGCAGCAAATGGGGGAACGCACCCCACATTTTATGCGACGCGTCATGACAAAAGAATACGTCCTCTACGCGGTTTTTGGCAGGATTCTCCCGTGTGTGATAAACGAACCCGTTATTAATCAGGAAGCTTTCAAATACCTGCAACCGGTTTTATTTGACGTTAATATATTTTTTTGAACATCCATTGCAACAAATCAAATTCAAAAACGTGAACCTGCATTGGGGTATCGCCAACTGTATTTTCTCTTCTCCAGCTCTCTATAAGATTGTGTATGTCCTTGTCAATAATGCAGGCTTCGGGAAACTGTCTGCGTAACAGTGGACCTCTTTTTGATGTCTTCAAGCCATCCGCGTGTAACCTCGCAACCATATCAACCATCTCGTCGGTCATTCTCCTTAGATACGCGTGACCCTCCTTAAAGACGAACGGGTCGTGGTTGTGCGTCTCGTTTACGACCTCAAGCTTCCAAAAATTACCAAGACAGTTATGCCTTCCTTTTAGCTTAAACGGACAACCCTTCTTTATACTGCCTGTACGCCTGATTGTGGCGGTGAGTTTTGGTTCGCCGCCGCGATTGCATCCAAGATCCACAGCTCTTGGCCTAGACCGCTGGACAACAACAACACACCCATGCTCCCGACCTCTTTTCTTCGCCCACTCCTCCAGCTCCTCACGGGAAGAAAATAACTGAAACAGTATTAACGTCAAATTTAAAACAAGTTCAAGCCAACTACGAATTACAAAATATTTTTAATAAAAAAAACAAATTGGCTCGTACGAAATCCGTTTTATATGACACCCTAGCCTCACGAATGTAATTATCACCATCGTCGTCAAAATTATGTCTGCCGTAATCTTCATCAACATTCTCGTGGGGGGTTTCAAGAATATGGTCTGGTTCTGGCTGTGACCGATATGCATCACCTACTGGTAATGGGTACGAACGTTGACTACATGAATACGACTCCTCGGTATTAAAATGGTACGAAGGCTGGGCAACGTAATGCGGGTCTCCGATAAATGGTATGACGGCTGACCGTAATCATGTTCAGGCTGTGACAAGTACGAACTGCTGCTAGGCGCCAAATACCAATCCGGTTGGTCGTGCACAAAATATTCCTAACAAAATATATTGTTAACAAATCTAATTTTAGAAATTAATGACGACGGGTAACCCAAATAAACATGTGACGATACCTGGTTCAAATTTGGTAACCCCCCGGTCATAATCTACAAACCCCGGCGGCGCAAGATTCAAATCCGGAATACTTGCCTCGTCGTTTGTCCTCGGCGGGCTCGGAAAATAACCGTCAAACATCCAAGACATTTTCTTGAGTTGGGAATTTGGACACTTTGTATGTAATGTATCCAAAATTTATGTTTGCATGCTAATGTATACCACCACAAATCTGGGAATCAACCTAAATAATTGAGGGGTGTAAACGCAACGTTAAGGTCTAAACGCGGCGTATTTGTGGACAACGACAGACTTCGCCAATCAAATCATCCGTCAACGTCGTCAAATCAGTCACGTCGAATAAACCGCCACAGTAAGGGCTAAACGCGGCGTCTGGTGGGGTGTGAGGTGTGGTTAGGAGGACCCTTTATCAATTAAATAAAGTACTAAGTGGTTATAAAAGTGTACTTAGGATAAAAGCAGGATATAGAAAATGAATTTTGAAGCAATCGGGATACGCGTTACCTGAAAAGAGAGAAGACTATAAATATATTCAAAATTGAAAAGGGTCAGGCTAAACGTACCCCCCTCCCTTGCTCCATACACCCCCCCCCCCCCCCCCTGAACTTTCATTTCCCCTTAACATTTGTAATTGACATGTTAGTCCCTCTTATTTTATTTTATAATACTCTTATAATATCAAATAAAAAAACTATTAAATTTTTATTTTTGTTTTACAGTTTTTATATATTTTTGTTATTGATTTTATTATTTTATTTCTTTAAGATCTTATCAAATGTTTGTTTATATTTTTTTACATGTATTAAAAAGTACTGTATGTTTTCTCTAGCTAGTTTTTTTTTTATTTTTTTTTATTTTTTTATAAAATGTATTCAAAACAATTTGATTTTATTTGTTAGGTTTGGATACATGAGATTAATATTATCTGAGAAAATAGTCAATTTTTTTTATCAAGTTGTATGTTATTTAACCTTTTTATTTATAAAATATAATAATATTTTTTTAAAAAAATGTAATCTATCTCTTAATTTAAATAAAACGCCTCCAAAAAGATTAAAACAGGTATAGAAAAAAAATATTTTTTTAAAACAAGAAAAACAACGATTTTCATATAAGAAAAAAATATTTTTCTAAGTAAGAAAAATATGTTTTTATTAAAGGCTCTTAAATATACATAAAAGGGTAAATAGAAAAAAAATTGTTAAATAAAAATAGAAAAAAATGATTTTATAAAAATAATAACGATAATAAAAGATAACAAAATGACAAAAGAAACAACAAAAATGTCTAAATTGTATTAATGTAAAACTTAAAGGAGGGGGTATGTTTAGTAAAAATGGATTGGAGGGGGGTACGTTTAGCAGCACCCAATTGAAAAGGATTTATTTGAGGAGAAATTCCTAATATAGACATTATTTTTGTCCCTCGAACTTTAGTCGGACTCCTTATTTGTTGGCCATTCAAAAAAAAAAAGAAAAGAAATAGGTGTTGTGTTGCTCTCTCTTCTTCATGTCGGATCTGAGCCAAAAGTTCGCCACTCTCTCTCCTCTCCATGTCTACCTCGCATTTTTGTCCGATGACTTCCATCCACATCCGCATTTCCTCTCTTCTCATCACGTCCTTTGCACCTGTCTTCCTCTCCTCTCTCTCTCTATATATATATATATATAAACGAATCGCTATTCAATTTGTGTATATATATACATACTTTAGGGAATAGGATATAATGCAAAATATAATAAAATTCTAACTTTTCTTTAAATTATATCTACAAACTCTTTCTTAACTTTAAATGTGAATGCTCTTGCTTTCTTTGACTTGCAAAATTCTGTTCATTAGTGATCCCTTTTTAAATTCTGTTCATTAGTTATCCCCTTTTATTTTTTATATATCATGGTGCCCCATTTGATTACCCTAATCTAAAGTGAAACATGTAAAACACCACATTTACCACAGGACAAATATTTCATTCAAATTCCCAAACAACAAAGTGGTCCCTTCACAAATGACGTAACCTAGTTTTTAGTGATAAAAGTTAACACACCAATTAAATACTTTTAATATAACCTTGTTTTTTTTAATAAAAAATGACTTTATAATGGATCGGTTAGACTATCAGGTGTGGGCATCGTTATGCCGTTGAAGAGCTGAGGTGGCGGGCGGTGCCGGCGACAAACACCGTCCCGGTGTTATTGATGCCGCCCATCGGCAAAACTCTGGGAGAAATTTCACCGAAGAAATCACCGCTCAAATCCTCTCCCTCCTTTTAATTTCTTAATTATTAGGAAAATTGGATCTTAATAATCCAAACTATTAACCATTGGCCAATAATAATCCCAAGTATCACTTTGACCAATAGCAATCTCAACTTTCAGTTTTGTTACCATTAACAATCCCAGTCAGAAAAAATAGTTAACCCGTTAAATTTTGAAGAAAATTACAGAATTGCCCTTTATATTTAAAAAAAAAAAACCTAAACCATCCACCGGCTACCATACTCTCTCTCTCTCTCCATCTCTTTCTTAAAACACACCCACAACCAACACATCCATTAAATCCGACCACCACCATTGGCAACCGGCCACCTCCGCCATAGCCCTCCCAACTTATTCTTCTTTTGACAACACTTAGAAACACTACCATTTTGGGAGTACGTCGATTCGTCACTGGCACCGGTTGTCGCGAACGCCCCAAAGTCTCATATCCACGAATTTGTCAGACGTAAATCCAATTCAATTAAGAGATCTCAGCAATAACTACAACCATTGACGTCACCTCGCTGCCGGAATTTGTCACCGACGGCGATTGGTACCGGCGAATAATCCGTTGACGCCAATTAGCGGACATTTAGTCGGATTCGGTAGAGCTGTCAGATTAAGCATTAACAAGAAACTATTTATGATGTTATGGTAAAAACCTTTAAATAGATAATAACCAGTTCATTCAATTTTGGGTGAATTAAATTCAACTAGTTGTAAGTAATTTGGTAGGGTCTGGACGAAAAAACGATTGGGACATAGAACGTCACGATTTTTATGCGGGTTCTGTGGTGAGGAGATGGTCGTATTCTGTGGGGTCACCGGAAGTGGTGGTGGTCAGTAGCGAGAGATGGCCGGTGGTTGATAAATGGTGGTGGTTGTGGTTACGTAGGAGATGAAGTGACCGGATAATTCTAATTTTTAACTTTATTAGTATAAGTGTATTTTAGTAATTTTCTTTATAAATAATATCCAACTAAGCTGAAAAATTCTAAATGAGTGTCATGTCATACGCCACGTCATAAAAATTAACGGGGTTAACTATTTTTTTTGACTGGGATTGTTAATGGTAACAAAACTGGAAGTTAGGATTACCATTGGTCAAAGAGATAGTTAGGATTATTATTGGCCAATGGTTGATAGTTTGGATTATTAAGATCCAATTTTTCTAATTATTATCATCAACCCCAAGTTCAATTGACACAAATTCATCTTCAGTTGCCACAAAAACTATTGAACCTCCGATGACCTAAGGAAATGAAAGACGGTGGATTCTGGCAACGTAATTGAGGAATTAAACTGAGATGAGAAATTCCGGTAACTATTCAAGTGATAGTGTAAGACAAGTGGTGGCGAACTGATGGTGGCGGTGAGGCTATGGGGAAGATGGTGAGTAGGTGACGGTGGATGGGTTTGGGGAAAACGTTTGATACATTGAGGGGGTGTTTGGGATTCCTTATTTTTACCTCCTTATAACTTATCAACTTTTGTAAGTTAAAATGGTGTTTGGGTAATGTAATTTTTTTAAGTGTTTAAAGAAGGAAAAATGAGTTTTGATAAGTTAGAAAAGTGTAACTGATCAAAAACTCATTATTTTAGTCAAAAGAAGGTGTAAATAAGGAATCCCAAACATGGCCTGAATATATTCAATATTATGTTCTTTTATCTATATTATATTTTTAAATTTGATACTTAAAATCTAATCTATTTTTTTTAAAAGAAATTAATAAGCATTATTTTTTATATAGTTTTTTCTTTTCTTTTCAAAGAGAATGTATTATGTTTATTTGATATTATAAATGTAATTTAATGTTTTTTTAGATTTAATAAATATTATGTTTTTATTTGATATTTTAAATGTAATATTTTGTTATATTTTTATCTAATATTTAAACATACAAATTTTTTATTTTATTTGAAAAATTAGAGAAGAGGTGAATGGTGTCCATTTCCATGATATTGTAAAAGAGAGTGAGGTGAATTATAGTATGATATGACGTTTATGTGGCACTGTAAAGTGAGAAGTGAAATGGCATGTACACCCTTTAGTCTTAACGAACTAGGTATAGTATTATTACATTGATTGACATGTTTTCAAAACGAGATTATACAAAATAAAATATAAATTAATTTTTTTATATGTATTGACAATAGTAAATAACATTATGGGAAATGAAGTACAAATCCAGTCAACCTCCTATCATGTTCGTTGATTCAATTAATTGACACCATAACCAACCGATCTAAATGAAAGTGATATACTCAACCAGATTTGTGGTGTATGCAATTCTTGATATAACTAGCCAGTCTAATCAGGTTTTAAGAATAATGCTAATAAGACTGTAACCGATAACAACTACTTTTTCAGACATTTAGACCACTAGATACTACTCTAAGAACAACACCAATAAGACTTCAGCCTATAACGACTAATTTGTTAGACATTACCACTATGATACTAACATTGCTTATAAGGCGAGTGCAATCATGTTCATTTGATAGGTTACTTATTCGACGTAATGGATCAACAACTTTGATCAAAACATTATACCTTATAGTGTTACATTCAATACGGTGTAAATGCTTATGAATACTAGTTTGGTAATGTGTATTTAATGTGGTGCAACACAATTTCTTATTTTAAGGACATGTGCATATCTTTTTGGTATTCTTAAGAACTAAATTTAAAAATGTCATATATTTGAAGATTTAGATTTAAAAACTATAGATCTGTTTTGTATGATGCAGTGAAATGAATAATGAAATAAAATTGACAGATGATTGATTGCCAAGAGTATCTCTTTATTTATTTTATAATTAATTTTAACTCCTGTATAAATTTAAGACAATTTCATAAAGAATTATTTATTTTTGTCGTCCTTTTCTTCTTTTTTCTCGTCTCTACACACATTAAAATTTCACAAACTTCCCACTTTAATTAGTGTGCCTTTTATACAACTATATATTGTACGTGGAAACTTGCTAGAACCTAACATAAAATTGGGACCTATGTTATAAATCTTAATAAATGCAAACTCAAAACTTTGTATCTAACACTCCGATGTCACACCACTAAGCTTATTTATGTAAAACATCTTTTAGTTATTTGTACTTCCAATCATGATTGAAAATTAATTAATATAATATTAATGATACATTTCTATTATCATCCATTTCATTGCAACATGCATTTAAGACCGGGTGCAATGAGTTCGCGCCCTGCTACACGTCACCGCCTCATTACTTAAAACGCCAGTGAACCCATTTTGTAACGTTGTCACACTCTTAGCCCCCCCCCCCCCATTAACCTTTAGGCGCCAAAAGGATAATGAGCGGGAGGGTTTCTTGTGGGGGCCATGACCTTTCCAACCAATCAAACTACCACACACAATTGTTATATAAAAATAAAAGACTAATTAGTAACTATGTTATTAAGTTAAATCATTACGCGTTTTTGACATAAAAGTTAATGAGAGCCCATTTTTATGTGACATTAATGATGTAATAAGTCGTTTTTCATTTTTTTCGCTAAACCATCGCACATAGACTAACTAAATAACTTACTTTAATAATAACAAAATAAGGGGGTGTTTGGAATTCCTTATTTTACATATTTATAACTTTTCATTAAGTTAATAAGTTACAACATCGTAATTATGAAATTTTTTCTCTCACAATATAAGCAATCCTAAATACCTTATTACTTTTCAAAAAGCTAATAAGTTATAAGTTGTTAAAATAAGTAATCCCAAACACCCCCTAAGTAAAAATATTTACACATGATTATAAATTGTACAAGTAGATTCATGTAGTGGGTACAACTTTCTAAAGCATGCATGACAATTGGTAGCACGTAATACATATTACTATTAAGCAGTGTTTTAAAAACCGGTTTAAACCGGATTTCGCACAACAAACCGGTATTTTGAGCCCGGTGTTTTTGGCCGGTTTTCTAGAACATCATACCGGCGGTTTTTTCTAAAATACCGGTTTTTTCCTGCAAACCGGTTTTATGTATGAGAAATTTTTGATATTTGTGGCCCATTATTTTCAAAATTACTTTTAACCCAACAATTAATATTTAAACGTGTAAGCTTTAGAACTATTGTTTTAAAATTGAGTGCATTTGTATTATTTTTTTTAATACGAATTAACTTTTAGATTATTTTTTGTTATAAAATAATATGCTTTTGGGTTATTTTTGGAGTTGAAACTGCATCTATAGGAAACTTTAAGGTAAATTATTCAACTGGTTGAACCTACCGGTATAACCCGGTTCAACCGGTTGTATATTTTTTAGCTCAATCTGATACTGGTAAAAACCGGTTTTTAAAATATTGCTATTAAGTTACCCTCCATGTCTGCAAAAACCGGTCCCATGAATTCGTACATGAAAACGATGCAACAACAAACAATAGGATCGTGATCTACAACGGAGAACAAGATTCCCACCGTGGCAGAGTATTGGCAACATCAGTGGCCGACCAGTCAATCGACATTCTTCAAATGATCTAAACATGTCTCGTTGCAAATGTTGTTTAACTTGTACGTACGATGAAAAATCCAAAACTAGCTAGAATAATATATGAACTGTTGAGGCGTGCCTGTGGGTGTGTATCGTCGTTTAGTTAAGTGAAGTTGGATCGGATGACAAAAAGGAACATTCAAACAGCTTTCACGCCTTTCTATAAGGCTGAGGGGTGTGGGGGGCGCGAGAGGGGGCGCGAGTGGGGGCGCCAGCCAATAATATTGTGACGTGTGGCAGAGAGAGAAACTTGATAAGATGGGTGTTGGTTGTGGTGCTCGTGCCCCGGGACATGGTGTGGAGGGGCGCGAGAGGGGGCGCGAGCGGTATTTTTTTTATTTTTTTATAAATGTTTTAAAAAAACGTATTATTAAAAAAACTCATAAATTATTTAAAAAAACACACATTAATTAAAAAAAACACATTAATATCTAAAAAAAAATTAAAGTACTAAAAAAAACATTATTCTTATTCTTCGGCTTGGTCTTCTTCGATCAACCTCTTTCGGATACGTTCCTTTTATTTTTCCATCAGCATTTGGTCGACCGGATTTAGGTTACTGAAGTCTCTTGTAAGGAATTCCAAATCTCTCATTCTTTTTTTTTTCCTTTTTGTCACTAGAGACCACCTCCATGGTTTTGTTGAATTTATTGAGGGATTCAACAAGATCGTTGATGTTTACGGCTTCCCCCTCAGCCGGTTTTTTGCCTCTGGCGTCCTTTCCCAATGGCCGCCTCCTCGGCGGTGAAGACGTTTCCTCCCCCGCAACGTTTAGGTCGAATCCAACCCGGCAATCCGACCCGGCGGAAGTGCTATACGCTCCAGACGAACTAATTTTAGTCCGTTTCGGCCCTACTTCCGCATCAAGGTCCGGCGCCACCAGCTCAACCCACTTAGAACACCTTCTCAACCTCTCCCACACCTTTACACCGTCCCACGTCTTCACCGTCCCATACCTCCGCAGGCACTCCTGCTTCCACTCTTCGACAGTGAAATTATAAACCGCCAAATCGTCACTGCCACTTGGTCTCATACGACCGGCGTTCCTGTTGAACAGATTAGTAAACAAGCCGACAAATTTTCTGATTTCGGTCCACCGACCCGAAATCATATCGGCGTTCCGCTCTGTACTCCCAACGAGCGAATATAACGTCTCCCTAACCTTTGTCCAAAAGACCTTGCTCTTTTGGTAGTCCGCTGCAAAATGCATAAATAAATTTGTAAGTCATTTAACTTTTTTATTTAACTTTTTTATTAAAAATCATTTTTAAAAACGTTAAAACAATTACCGCAACGCCGATCATCAGAAATGACTATCCAAGCCCGACACAGGGCTTCCTTCTCATATGATGACCACGGAGTGGTTTTCCGTTTCGTCCTTCCAGTCGAAGCCGAACCCGACCCGTCCGTTGCAACTTGTTTTTTCCGGTGGACGCGTCTTCTTTGTCCCGCAGCTTCACCTTCTGGTTCTTGTGTCTCCGGAACTACAAAGTTAGGAGACGGTTGTATGTTGGATGGTTGAAAGCCGGATGATTGTTGCGACCCCGAATAAAACATCGCTTGGTCCGGTGCCGACCATAAATCGTCGTAACTGTAATCTGAATCTAGGTTTGGGTACCAATTTCAAGCCATGTTTTTAAAAAAAGGTTTGGAAGATGGGGTGATTTTGGGTTTTGGGTGTGGTATGTGATATTGGTATGTGATATTGGTGTTGGTTTGGGTTTGATATAGGTTTAATAGAGAGAAAAAATTGTATGTTATATTGTTGTTGGTTTGTGTTTGATATAGGTTATATAGAGAAAAAAAAATTTTTTTTTTATAAAAAACGAGCCCAACGGCTCTATTCACGCAACCCAAGAACCCTTCACGCCGCTAGCCCATCCGCGCCTGCCTCTTTTTCCGCGCTCGCGCCCCTCTCGCGCCTCGGTGGTGTGGTGCTCGCGCCGCGGAAGGGCTTTCGCGCCCCTTCTCGCGCTCCGCACCCCTCAGCCTAATTAATAATAAAAGTGATCGGCGGTGGGCCTTCACTTCCGGCCATCCAAAGAAAAAAAAAGATAGATATCATATATATGCTTTATCAACTTTATTCCGTTTGTGAGATAGATATCAAGTGTTTGGTCAAATTGGTGCCTAAGTTTTTCTTTCAGTGGTGAAACATGTTCCTTTTAGTTTAGTAAAATATATGTTGAAAAATAGTATTAAAATTGAAGTTATGTTTTAAATAATGTTATTACTTGAATATCTAAATGTTTTTATTTTTTACATTAAAAGCTTAATTGATATTTCATAAAATGAAAAACCTGTATGTTTCAGGTGTGGACTGTTTCAACTGTTTAGTTGGGATGCCACAATGACTCGTGAAATAGTGTGTCAGTTTGATACTTAAAACGGTTTATGGTTAATTTTGGTAAATGATTAGTTAACTCTTCTAGTTGATTTCATATGGTTAAATCTTAGAAAATGTGTGATAATAATGATGTAGAGTTTTTTAACCCGTTATTTTTTAGACGAACAAATTCATTTTTTTTTCATTAGTGGACTTGAACACTCTCGAACACCCTGATACCATTCTTGATACCATTCTGTCAATCGACTTTGGTTTTAACTTGGATAAGCTTGGTTATTGTTGGAACTTGGAAGTTAATCATAACACCTAGTTTTTGAGGACACCTCCCAATTAATCTCCCGTCATGATGCAATAGTTGTGCATACCATGTTTGTAGCATATATATCTTTAAAGTAAACGTAGGTTTCTTTGATAGGCATGAATCGACTTAATTGCATATTAATTAAAACCCTTTTTCTTATTCACGACTAAAAGCAATCGCTATAAACATTATTAGTAATTGATTTTAGCTATAATATAAAATTCATCCTAGAAACAGAAAGAATAATAGGTTCACTTGATAATCAAATATGGAGGAAATCTCTACATATTTTGTTTCATTTTCATGAAACAAGATTGAATTGTGCTCATTTGTTCATTTAACAAACAACTACTTGCTTTAAACTTGCACATTGTGAGTTTGTGACGGGGATAGGTGGGAACTCACTCGGTTGGTATCAGTTCATTATGGTATTGCGGCTTGTACCATATTAAAAACTTGTGGGGTTGTTTATGTAACTTAATGAAACTTGAGGGTTATCATATTAAAAACTTGTGGTGTTATTGTGTAATTAATGAAACTTATGGGTTATCATATTAAAAGTTGCGTGGTTAATTATATAATTAAATGAAAGTTTAAGGGTACTATATGTATGTCGGGGTTAATTGTGTAATTAATTAATTTTGATTATTGTATTGGTGTTTATAGCTTCTTGTCATTTTAAAAACAAATTATGTCAACTTTCGTACATATTTTATGAAACCATCCACGCTCAAACATCCATAGGCAGTCTTACCATGCCACAACATGAATAGAAAAACGACGAACGCCATAATTTTGCCATCACAAAGTCCATCTTCAAGGGCCTCATCGAAGAAATGATAAATGTGAGTGGGGACGAGAGCGAGCGCGTTCGAATGTGAAGACGAAACATGCCCGTGAGCCCCTCATTGTTAAGATTATGGATTATTTTGACATGATGGCCGGTGTGCTGGCTATTAGTCATGTGACGGTGCTGGATAAGACATTCTGGTTGGTCATTGTGGTGGGCACTAGTGGCCACTCCAGTAAATCGAAATTTTGGAATGTATGGAGTTAAAGTATACAAGGATACGTGTAGTTGGTAGTTGAAATGTCTTAACAAGAACATAAAAACAAAACGAGGCCATGATAGTAATTTCCAAGTTTCTTCATTAAACTCATATATGTCAAAAAAAAAAACCCCTATATCTCAAAGAGAGTTTATTTCAATAGTTGGAAATTAGAATATAAGGGTGTGGGTATGAGACGCTTGGATGATGTGGCAAGGTTGTCGACGGGAAACACCGCCCCCACGTGGACGGTGTCAGGAAGCTAGGGAGGGAGAGTTCACGAGAGAAACCCAAACTCCCGCAGAAGCTGAAGCTGAAGCTGAAGCTGAAGCTAAGATACTGTGAGTGAGTGGGAAATAGAAGTTTGCAGACAAGTGGTGACATGACAAATCTAACTGGTGGGGAACAATGCCCCATTCCACCAGCTAATTAGTGGTGGGAGAGGGACAACTCCATGCACCCTAATATCTTCTTATAAAGTTGTTAATAGAGAAAATTCTTAAAATAGTTATTTTTTATCATGATTTTCCACAAATAGCCCAAGAGCAAACAAAATACCCTAACTAGCCAAAAAATTCCGCCGGATCCGCCTAAAACCCATTCTGATCCAACAGGATTTTAATGTGTCCGACGGAATTCTTCATTTTCTAACTCTCAAACTCTAAACCTCCATAACCAACATCCATCTCCATCTTTCTTCACAAAATCTAACAAATCAATAGTGCAAGTCGCTTAGTTTTTCGAAGAGAACACAACCAAAGTGTTCAATTACACTCTATAACTCAAAATAACCCCCCCCCCTCGAATTGAAAAATCTAGGGATAAAATTAAACAGTCGGATCCGACGAAAGAATGAATTGAACCATCGGATCTGACTGTCTTTTCCTCCGACAGTTCGTCCGACTAATCGAGTGGCCAAAACCTTTAAACGTCGGATCCGACTGAACATTAGGCAACATGGCGTGTCGTGATAGGCTACAAATTCCGTCAGATCAGGTATTGTTTTGGTCGGATTCAATCCAACGAAATAATGTGGCTACTTTGAGAATTAGTTTGGTTCTTGAGCTAGAATTGGAAAAGTTTGATCAAAAATGGCTATTTTAGGAATTAACCCTGATTTAAATTCTAATTATCATATATAAATAGTTCTAGTGGCTTATTAGTATTAAAACATTTTACAAAATAATTACATAAAATTCATGAAAATCGTATTTAAATTTAGTTTAGTTTTTTTTTTCTTCTAACAAAAGTACATAAAGAGTTTCCAATATTGAATTATTATTTTAATTAAAAACGTCAAACACAAAAAGAAAATGTATTTTCCCAAAACATAAGACATTTCACAATTAAAACATAAAACAAAACAAAATTTAAGAAAGAATGTGGGTAGGGCCCAGGAAAAGCATCCATACGGACCATACCACCGGGTTTATCGGTCCTGTATCCCATGTACCCCTCTAAAGATGCGAGTATGCAACTTCCACACCCTTCATTTTAAGACCATTGGTTTCAAACAAACAAAATATTGAACGGAAACCTTTTGAAGCTCAATATTATTAGAGAGTTGGTTTTTGGTTTTGTAAATCTCAATTTGGTAAAATCCAAGAAACTTGAATTACATATATCGGCCTATGAATTTTCCTTGTTATGCAGCCTATTAAACATTTAACTCGTTACAAACCCGAGGAAACCGAATCATGAAACCAGAACACCCATCTTGTGATAACCCTGGTTATCTTGTTTGAACCCAAACCCTAAGTTTCACCAACTTTGAATTCTGTTTAATTTCGACTGAAAAATATTCCAAACTGAGACTGAACTGATGAACACTCCTATTTGCAACTTCTTTGATATTCGGTAACAAGCCGATTAAACCAAAAACCAAAATACATACTCGGTTTTGGTTCGATTACAAATCATTTCATGTATTTTTGGTTCGATTAAAGAAATATTCACTAGTTACACATGCTGATGTCGAGATTGATATGCGATATTGTAAACAATTACTCTCAGTGAAACAGAATACGGTTCGGTTTGATTTTCGGTCTGACCGAAAAACTTAAACCAATGAACCCAAAACCCGTACCGATGAACGCCTCCGCATCAGGTCATCAGCATAGGCCCACCCAATTTGATTTGTAATTGGAGAAAATAAATACACCCCATCATACTCATATTGATTTTTAATATTGGATTGACCGGCCTACAAGATGTGTGGATTTCCATTAGGTTTCCTCCACAATCACTGGTGTTGAAAGTGAAAATATCAAGTCTCAACCTCAATTGGGGGCTCACCAGCAATAACTCTGGTCCTTTTCAGATTAGGTTTCACTATTCATATCACATTAGCTAGCTGATAGTTACAATTAATAGGAATATGCTAAGCACTTATGTCTTATCATGGAATCAATTTAATACTCACATTGGTTAATGATCTTAAGCATATCCATAGGACCATCAAATCAATAACATTCAATTAGATTGAAAGCAACTGCAATTAATTGGGTGTTTGGAAGTGCTTTATTTATGACATATATTAGAATTATAGATGAAATCATAATGTGACAAAAACACTGTAATGAGTAATTACTCTAAAATGATTTATTCAATGAGATTAGTTATATTTAACAGCATAGTCTATATATCCAAACAAATTTGCTGGTAATTTTTTTTAAAAGTATAGGTTCTTTAGTTAATACGTAACATAATAATAAATATTTATAAAGCTAAAAATGACAACATATTGGTGGGACAAACTCATTTTGATCCATTATAGAATCCGCCCGACACACGGTTTAAATCCTCGATTCCAGTCCCTCACATGAACAACAATATATATAAATTACAAACTTTCTTTTAACTTTCAGAATCACCACAAAACATGCACTTCTATAATATTATCTTTGAAGAACTATATAGTTTTCAAAGTCACATTGACATAACTAGCTATCAGTAGGGGGTATAAATGACCTAAGTCACTCGCAAGTTGCTCGAGATTGGTTCACTAAAGGGTCGAATCAAGCCAAGCTTAAACGAGCTTGACCCAATATTTGAGCTCATATAATAAACGAGCTCAAGCCGGAGCTTCACTTATCGAGCTTGACTAGGCCTGCGAGCCTAAACGGGTCCATTATTTATATAAATATAACACATATGTAATTACATAATAAATATTATTATATATAAACTATGATAAAAATAACTAAATAACACTTATTTTATTATATATGAAATGATAAATATATGTAATGATCATATGAATTAAAAATTTAATAAATAATAAATAGGCCAGGCTCGATCTTGAATACTTATTCACGAACCAAGCTCGAGTTTTAGACAGAGCTCAAAACGAGACGAGCTAGAGCTTTCTTAAATGAAATGAGCTTGGCTCGTTTATACCCTAGTTATCATATGACAAGTATCAAATTTCATGACAAATAGATCATAAAAGTATTCCAAAAGCAGTTAAAATTTTCATAATAAATATTTTATAGATATCTACCAAAAGATCACTAACCTGGAAAAGAACTATGTAGAAGATTTCTGATTTCAGATACTCCATTGTTTAATCACACATGAAACTACCATATGTTGAGTATAAATAACCAAATCAAACCACTTTATCGCTTTAATCCATGATACTATTTCTTTGATGAGTAAAGAACATACATCTACTTGGATCATTCATCCAAATCGCCATTTTCAACAACATATAAGGTCGACATTTTATCTCTTTGACTGCAATCCACTGCTTCCATAATATTGCTTTGTTGTTTCTCTTGAGAATTCTGCAAATGTCATCCCGTTTTTCAAGCGATCACAAAGAGGTGGGACTAGTTTACCAATATCTGAACTTGGTTTTTGACATTGATTTTCCTCATTACATACTTTTGAATCTTCACCATTTGCACTTTTAACTGAAAAATCATAAGAATACAGTGTTTTGCTCCATGCAGGCTGCAAGAACACAACAAATGTTTCCCTGCTTAGATTTTCCAAACTTTTAGGTCTACAAACAGCGTGAAGAGTTGCACGAAGCTTTCCCTTTGATAATATGTCACCTGACTCCCCTACCTGAACAATAAAACTCTCAGAAGATGCCTTTACCATTACAACACTGTTCTTATTGGGATCAAATATTTGCAAATATGTATGTCCACTAGGGGAAGGACACTCTATTCCATCACATGATTGAGAAGAACCATTATTCTCAGGAGCAAACATGAACATTGGAGCTGTCAAAACAGTGAACACTCCATAATCATAATGCCACTGCTGCCATAAATCAGAGTGATTACTGCATGTTCTTTCAGTTTTCTTTGTTTTAGAACGAGTCTTATTAGAATCTTGCAGAATAATGTTATCTAGAACTGAATGGTAGTGTATAAGACGACCTTTAGCTGAGCATGATTCTAGCAAGCTTTGCTCTAGTTCATCCCCACCAATGATCTTGTCACACACCCTTGCCAGTCGAAGGCCTAACTCAATCATGCAATTCCCTAGGTCTTTGAACATGTTCCCAAGATTCTTGAATTCACATGGAATCTCCATATCTGAATTGAAACCTTCGGTCTCAGAATGATTTGTGTTGCAGACGTTAATAGCATCTGGATTCAGGTTGTATTTTAATTGCATTGCGAACGGGGAGACTGTTCTGTCGGTGTTCTTAAGTGGAACATCACTCCCTAACCCATGATCCTGCAAATGTGGCACCAAATGTTGTTACAAATTTTATTATTGGCACAGATCCTGATTCCTGATATACCATTTACAATCATCAATTATTATCATTTATGGGTGTAAGCGAGCCGAGCCGAGCCCGACTTGTTTCGAGCTCTTTTTTACAGCTTGAGCTTGGCTCGTGAGTCGTTTTTTGAAGCTCGGGCTGGGATCATTTATTATTTAATAGTTAATATATATACGTATTAATTATTTTTATATATTTTGAGAAAAACTTTAACAAGCTTAAACTCGGCTCGAGATCATGTAGTACCTTAATAAGCAAAAGCTCAGCTCGAGCACTAGTGTGCAGTGTGAAAGTAATACATAGAAGTTCAAAAAAGGTCAAATTTAAAAATACACAAGGATCGAGCTCAGGCTCGATAGTATAACTAAACGAGCTTTATTTGAGGCTGTGGCTCGGGTCAAACTTTAAAAAGCTCGGCTCGATTCGAGATGTATTCAAAATTAACTAGTTCAATTAATTAAACAAAAAGTTAAAACTCATAAGCTACTTCATTTGGTTCAGGCATTTCATCGAATACCTAATCTGCATCTCCAGAAACAAACATTCACTTCTCATTCACATATCCTTTACCTTGAGTACGCGTTTCCGATCATCGTTGTTAAGAAGCGCGAGTTTCCGAGCCATCGAAAGCAGTTGCCGCCGGAGATCGGAAGCATTAGGGACTCCGGTAATGGCGAGAAGACCTGGACCGGATGGACCTAGGTTTTTCATGATTGTGCTCATCACTGAGTCCAAATATTCGTTGTTTTCGTATGGTGTTGGTAGCTGATAACCTGAAGAAGTCAATGCCATGAGATCAGAGTATTGAAGATTGTAGAGTTCTAGGGTTTCAACTTCTTCCGCCATGGTAAGAAACTGGTATTGCTTTTGGCGCGCAAGTGATGTAACTTGTTTTTAAATGTTCTGATAACCGAAATGTTACCGAATCAGTTGTCATACTGGTTTAGTGGTCGAACCAATTTAGTTTACATAACAGGTGACGTCATAATTAATTTCAAAAATAGAAACTGCATATAACCAAATTAAAATAAAATATGGAACTACTCTTTATTTTGTAGTGGATTTGTATTGTTAACAAAATATGAAGTCTGAAATAAATAAATGTAATTTTAAAAGGATAAATATTGAAATATAATCCAACCACTTAATCCGATACGTTGGTTCAGATGGAGGCAGTGTAAATAGACTCAATTAGACTGGTTATGTAGCTACTTCCAATTTGTTACGTTTCGAGAACAATGGGTTTTCACACAAGTTTCACATGGTGAGCCGGCAAGGGGTGTACTGTGTACTAAATAAATTTAATTCATTTTATTATAACTTATAAGCTGTTAAAATTCACATGATAATTCCCAAATCATATAATGTGATTCACTAATCAAAATCATGTTAAAACTTGAAAACAAAACTTATATTTTCATCCTCCATGAGCAAGCACTTCACATAATCACATATACAGTTATGCACTTTACATATCAGACTTCAAATAGACTAAAAGTCCCCAGTAATTGCCTTAAAACTTTTTGACAACCAGATAGCAGTTTCTCTTGGAGACACTTTCTCAGGCCCGAATGGTTTCAGCAACACTGATAATTCTTCAATCCTTTTTTGCTGCATTAGTTGTGCACTAAACTCCAATAACCCTTCTAAAGCCTCTGCCCGTTGCTGGTATGATGACGTGTCAAACCTTCGGTGCAGGGCCCGTGAATCAAAATGCGGGTGGTTTGAAGAAACCTGAGCAGTTTCAGTGTGGGTTTGGTCAATGAATTTGACTCTGGTGCGATTGTCCAGTTTGATTGACTGGTTGGAACTACATTGAGGTGATACTGATGAAGTTTTAGAGACTGGTAGTATTAAGTGTTTTTCTGTAGAAGCTAAAGGGATTTCCGTCATTTTGTCAATAAGTGGATCGTTGACTGATACATCTGGCGACTCGATGCTAGAAAGAACCATACGGTTGACTCGTGAAGGTCTGCGAGCCGAAGTGTGTGATACTGGGAGCTGAGAAAAAGACACAAATGCACTTAGTGTATTTCTAACATGGAGAGCAAAATTGGGAACAGCATATTAAGAACATACAAAACCATGATTTAAGTCTACCTTAGGTGGACCGGTTTGTCTTTTGGGAGTTGATTTTTTTGCGTGATTGAATCTTTGCGTGCGGGTAGTAACAGATGTTTTAGCAGCCATTGATTTATCTCCATCCATACTATCAGTGGATAGCTTTCTAGTCAAGGTTCTTGATAGATCCTGTACTTTCTCTGACCACAAAGAAACTTGATCATGTTCAGATATACTAGGATTTAAGGCACGATCACTGCTAATTGATTGCTTCTGGTTTCTGTGAAAATGAACCCTTTGAAGTTCAGGTTCAGTTTCCGGTTCGGGCTCGATAAATGTTGTTTCCTTTTCATAGTTGTAATCAGACCACTGGACTGGATACGCATGGCGTTTTGGGTTGTTGACTTTTTGATGGAGATTATGTATGTACGGTTGAAGATGTGAATGTTTGAGCAAATCTGCAGCCTGGAATTAAGTGAAAAATAAAATCAGATTAATAAAATAAAAAATTGGAGAATGGTAAGAGGTGTCAATATTAATCCAACTCGTTTTGACCCGAGTTCATTTTAACCAGAGTCCATTTTGACTAATTGACAACCCGCACGTTACAAGCCAAGGCCCAAGAGTAGAAGGTAAAGAAAAAGGGTAGAAGGAACAAGTTTGCATACACTTGGTCTTGTTTCTGGGTTTTTCCGAAGCATGCTTTTAACAAGCCCTCGACTAGAAGGTGAAAAAAAGGAAAGATATATTGGTCAAATAAACCTATGAAAGATAAACTTATTAAAAGCTCAAAAGAAATAAACACTTACAATGCACCAGAATACATGGTTGGAAGTGGAGCGACTACAGATTTATTTATTTTGTTGATTAAAGCTTGCATATCCTGCTCGGAAATGAAATTTTAAAGTAAAAAATCAGTTCAAAACTAATATAGAAATAACATATTCTTTGATTTCACATTTCTTGCAGCACTATTGTATGTTTATGATTATAAATCTTAACAAAGGTTCTCATGTTTGTCATCACTAAAGAGTATTTGACACATTCGGTTAATACTTAATGGTCAATTTTTATGCCAGTCAAACAGTGAAATTTCATGGAATGAACTATAAAGGGAGTAGAAATAAACTCACAAAAGCTTTGAAGGCAGGCTTGAAAGCCATCATTTCATAAATACAGCATCCTGGACAAGTAGCATGTATGCATATTTTAGCCAGAAAAGCGACTAAAAACAAAATAAAGACTAATTATTAGACGCAGGAATTACCTAAAGACCAAATATCTGACTTAGAACCATATGGTATATCTGCAAGAAGCTCAGGGCACATGTAACTAGGAGTTCCCACAACCTACAATTGAAACGTGTGTGATCATAAAATTTGACTGTAGTCAAAACATCATTAAAACTGGTTTTTGAAGCAATATACTTACAGAGGATGCGAGATCATCAGAAGTCAACATTTTAGCAAGACCAAAATCACCTGAAAACAACAAAAGAAACTAATATTGAAGCATCTGCGTGATTTCATGTGCTTAATTACAAGGTAACTGAAAACTACCAAGTCGGATCTCTTGATCTCTTGTTAGGAATATATTTGAGCACTGAAGCGAAAACAGAATTATTAAGTAAAATAAATTTTTTCCAATTTTCGGATGGCTCAGAGAGACGTGACATTATTATGTGAAAATATCTACAGAAAAATATGGTCAAGAAGTCAACCTTAACATCTCGATGAAGAATATGATTAGCATGCAAGTAATCAAGAGCTGTCAGGAGTTGAACAAGCCATTGACACAGTTTCTGCACATTTAAACAAGATTGCATCAACTTTATATACGAGTTTGTAATAGACTATGATTAACATGCAAGTAATCCCATGTGTTTGATACTTTGACTTTTCGTTTCATGCTAAAATTATCATGTTTGTAATGTATGTATGAGAGAAAGTGAGATTGTTGATCCTAATAAACGTGAGGCCAAAATTAAAGAAATCAGATTAACCTCTTCTGAAAAATGAACTCCATTGGCTCTTTTGATTGCTTCAGCCCTGCATGAATAAATAGTTGAAAACATCACAACCACCATACAATAAAATATTTTATTAACAAAGAATATTGCTTACATATCTCCTCCTTCACAATGAGCAATAATAATACACACATAGCAACCCTGAAAGAAAGATATGCAAAAGTTGAGATTTCATTTTTGAACATATTTCATGTTATATGCATTTATAGTTTTAAACAATCATCATCCTTACAGAAATGGTCAGCGTATTTTATATATTTAAGAAATAATCAAATCAATTTCATCAAATCACATGTAGTAAAAGGTTGCACTATTTATGAAGCCTATATAATGCAACTGGCATCACTAGAACCAACAGTGCACACCGACCTTTTCTACCCACGAATCTTTGTATTCTACTATAAAAGGATTTTGCACTTTGGAAATAAGCTCCATCTGCACAATAAAGAACCAAATAAGTTTCCATACTTGATTTGAACTGAGATGTTAGATCTTCACATAATGCTACTTTACAAAAGGTCAATAATACACTTTTACACCTTCTAATCAATAATAAGACCAAGACATTGATTCTCTTCATGTTTGTTCAGTTATTCAATATAAAAGAGGGAATAAAAACAACCTCCTGTAGGGCAGATCTGCGGGTCCTATCAGACTGTCGGGCCAGCCGGATTTTCTTCAAAACATACCTGAAAGAGTATAGATTTCATCAATGAAATAAACCTAACACACCAAGCATCTTCCCATTCACAGTAAAAAAACACTCGAAACAAGTATTATAATCTATACGACAAAGATGAATAATATATTATATAAACAAACACTTACTTTTTCTTTTCGCGTTTATGCTTCACAAGTAGAGCAGAAGCAAAGGATCCTTTCCCAATCTGCTCCAACACTTCATAATTCTCCATTCGACGAAATCTTAATATCTCTCAACTTTCCGGTCTGCTAACAACCACTATAACAAAACCATAGTCATGTTATATAATGTTGCACATTACACAAAATACAAATACAAATTCAAATTGGTGACATTCTACTAGCAATAAATGAACACAACTTCTAACGGAAAACGACATGTGTTGTTACAAAATCTTAATCAGCACCAAACACACATCCAATCAAAGAGGTAAGTAAACAACACTTATCTTTCATCCATCATTCCTAACAGTTGCTTCTCAACAACACGCCAAACATTTCGAATATCACACCTTAAATTAATAACACGTTCATTCTTCACATTCCTCAATCTCACACTTCAATCAACAAAATAAAAAAACCTAAAAGCACAAAACCGAAGATACAGATACTTTACGTATCATATGCATGATCGGTAACGAACAAAACAGAGCATCAATTAATGAAAACCTAAAGCTCGATTGACATAAATCGACAAAATAGAAGAGGATATTCAATCAGTTAACCTACATTTAACACACGAAAGGTAAAATAAAAACGCAGAGAAGCTCTATTATTATACATGACAAACATTTCGAATATAACAGCTTAAATTAATAATAACACGTTTATTCTTCATATATCTAATCTCACACTTAAATCATCAACAAAATATAAAAAAACCTAACTGAATATACTTTACGTATCGAATGATTTTCATATACGCGATCGGTAACGAACAAAACAGAGCATCAATTAACAAAAACCTAAATCACGATTGACATAAATTGACAAAATAGAAGATGATACTCGATCAATTAACTTACATTTAACACACAAAAAGTATTAAATCACACAGAGAAGCTCGATTATCATACATGCCAAACAATTGGAATTTAACAGCTTAAATTAATAATAATAACACGATCATTCTTCATATTCTCAAATTAGCACTTTAATCAATAAAATAATAAACCAAAAAGTGAACGAAAGTGCGAGACCGAAGATACTTTACGTATGGAACGAATTTCAAATGTGCGATCGGTAACTAACAAAATTAAGCACCAATTAGTGAAAGCCTAAAGCTCAATCACAATAACATGAGACACATTCACAAAGTAGAAGAGAATATACGTGGAATTAACTTACATTGAAGAAGGAACGAAAAGTAATTGCAGAGAAGGTGTTTGATTATAATATATAATATCTGACGAAAGAGTCATGAGTAGCGTGGAATTTGTAAGGAAAGTGTGTGAATAATAAAGAAATAATATTTTGACAGAGAATGATGAAGATGAAGATGAAGGAAGAAGAAAGTCATTGACGGAGGAGACGAGACGGGGCGGCAAAAGAATTGAAAACTGAAAAGAAAGAAAAAATACGTGAATTTAAAAATATTGGATACGTGCCCACAATGTTTGGGTGAGGGGATGAACAACTTTTCTTTCTTCGTGACTGACGGCAGGGATTCAATAGATACGTAGCTTTTTATAAATTTCTATATTTTGTTTGTATGTTTTGAAGAAAGATTAATAGAACACGATTCTCTATTTAAAAAAATTGATTTGAAATATCAGTTGTTGAAAGTTTAATCGGATGATTTGAAAAAAAAAAAAGACATAAGAATGCATATAATTCTTTAATGAAAATAAACAAATAAAAAATAATGCATACACCAAATAGGAATAATCCGGCAAGTCTGGTATAAAAAATTGAAAATCTAATAGGCCTGACAAATTGGGCGGGTTACGTAGGTTCGGGTCACTAGGCGAATAGGTTTAATTCAACATAGGTTTTCTGAGTGAAATATGTTATGGTAAAACAACATCAATGTAATGTGGATATGGTCAAAATGAGTTATGGACAAAATTAAGGGAGTGTTTGGGATTCCTTATTTTACTTATAATTTTTTATTAAGTTAATAAGTTACAAAAGTGTAATTTATAGAACTTTTTCTCTCACAATATAAGCAATCTTAAACACCTTATTACTGCTCAAAAAGTTTATAAGTTATAAGTTGATAAAAATAAGCAATCCCAAACACCCCTTAAGTCATGTTGAAAATAAGTCTTTTATTAGAATAATATAGGTTAACGAGATATACGTCTAGTGACATCGATTGTGGTCACGATTCCATCGCAATCATTACATTTATTGCACTAATCGTCTTTCTTATAAACATAAAAAAAAACAAAGTGTTGGGCAGCAAAGAGCCATTCATCGCTAGTCAGGCACCGTTATAGACGGTCGCACCACGTCACAGTTAAATTTAGTTTTGCGTGTTATTTTGTCCAAGGCCCTTGAGTGCCTAGTGATGCCCGAAAAGACTTATGTGTCAAGATATGATTGGCTATGCCTATTTTTATAGGAGAAAATTTTCAAAGCCTATTTAGAAAAAGAAAAGAGTTAACATGACTATCTAGGTAATTATCACTTTAATAAATTATTAAATAGTGTAACCTAAATATTTTAGGGGAAGGTTAACGTACAAATGAAATTAACGTGCTAAACGTGAGAATCAAGTAGAGTAATTACATATACAAGTAGAATAATTATGTAATTACAGCATAGAGTAATTACATCATTACTCTACTTGGATCTCACATTTAGTACGTTAATTTCATTTGTATTTATTCCAACCCCAATATTTTAGTTTAAGTTAATGTATAAGAATCAATTAATTATTAATTAACAAAATGATTAAGGTTCAAAATCATGATTTTTGCTTTTTTTACACAAATTTCAGGCTCATGTTAACTTGAACATATCAACATGACAACATACATAAATTTCTCATGCAAGCTAATGTTTGCTTAGAAAGAAGGTTGAGCATTTACTCAATGATCATTATAATTAGATGGTAACCAGATATCTAAATCCTATCCAAAACACAAACATAACTCAAAACAACATATAGATGATAACCATAGTAAGACGATTACACTAAATTTCCCCAAAATTATCCTTTTCTCTCCCATTGATTCTTCTTTTCGAGGAACTTCTTTCTCTAACATTATGATTCTACGTTAATGACACAGCTACCAAAACCGCATCTTGGTCATAAGCCACATGCGCACTTCATCGAATCCAAATTTGGTATCTTTATTAGTAGTCTCCTTTGGGGACTCATTTTGTAGCTCATGAACCGGTGTTAAAAAACCTGTTATAAATGAACTTGAAGTGAAGCATGTTGGTGTTCGGCTAGCCGATATAAATCCACCTGGCTGCAGCACGGGGTGATCAATATGCTCTCTAAGCGAGCTCATATCTTGATATTTTCCCGATACATCTTCACTGCATAAAAAAGTAATATCATGAAAAAACATGGAGTTCAGATTGTGTGATAGTGTAGTTCACACGGATACTACAACTTACCATAAGACATTAACGATAAATTCGCGTTCATTAAAAAGATCCTGCAACTGTAACAATATAGAAAAAAAAGATAATAATGTTGATTAATTAATAACATTATACATATATACTGTTATATTAATACCTTAGAATTCTTCACTGCTTCTTGTCTTAATCTCTCTGACTCTTCTACCAGTTTCGACATTTGGCTTTCTTCAAAAGCAAGAACTTCAAGAGCCAATTTCTCTTTTTCTTGACTTTCTTTATCCGCTAACTCCTTTTCTGTTACTGCTATAATCAATCTCTTCTTCAATACCTTACACGTCTAATAAAAAAACTTGCTAGATATATTAGCTAGAACCCAAAACATCAAAGCATTTTTTAACAAATGGTTAACAGAGTTAAACCTCATCAAAATCTCCAAGATATCCATCTCCTTCACGCAACACACCGAACAAACGGAGTTGAAGCTCTTTTAATTCCTTAGCTAAAACCGCCTTTTGTGCATACACTTCTCTAGCATGCTACATAATAATAATAATAATAATAATAATAATAATAATAATAATAATAATAATAATAATAAAAGTAAATTCACCAGTACGTCTGAGAACAACATAGACAAATGTTGTGTTTTATATCCTTCTAAAAGCTCATAAAAACACTTTTGATAAACATTTACTGGTTTGTCACTAGAAGAAAACATTTCTTAACAAGCATAAAAATACTGAAGAAAATAATTTACAACCATGTCATTTGTTTCCTTTACGCGGTGCTGCTCCCGCTTAAGTGCCTCCGCCTTTGCAAGAATATCTAAACCACTCACAGCTGTATCCTCATATGCTTCTTTTGCAGATTTCTCTTTTAGTCTCACTTCTTCCATTAAACTAATAACCAGATTCAATGATGAATCCATGGACTTCTGCATAAATAACTCATATTATATAAAATATAATAATTGATAATTTTGATATTCAAACGGAAACATATCATGCTAATATGCATGGTGACTATTAATCATATACCATATTATTAGAACCATGTTGGATAGAAGTATCAAGAAGTTCAAATGCAGTGGTGATCGTATTGTTGATTGTAGAATCGTCATCATGATTTGGTGTTTCAACCTTGAATTCAATTGTATCAGTCATTGCGCATGCCCTACAGTGCTTCTGAAAATATACATCCACAAACACAGTCACTAAGTAAACCCTCTACTCAATGAAGATTAATTAGAAAAAAGAGCATAGTTATATTATTATTTAAACAATAGTACATTAAGAGCATCGACTTCAAAAAACACCAAAAAATATGCCTTCTAAGCACTCGTAAAAACTAAAGAACGAAGTAATATATAAGACACGAAACAAAAAAACACACAAAAGAAATTAATACCGAATTACTCTTAATATATTATAGAGGAAATATAACTCAAAAATCCCTATTACACATAACTATTGTCTTTTGTCTCTTGCTCTTATGAAACCAACCATAATTACTCGGTTCATCTATTTATAATGTTAACCCAACTTGCCTAACAAAAAATCCTAATAATTAAACCCTAACTTGGTCTTATGAAACATTTCTTAACAAGCATATAAATTTGCTCATGAAAAATTTTACTGAAGAGAAAAATTTACAACCATGTCATTTGTTTCCTTTACGCGCTGCTGCTCCCGCTTAAGCGCCTCCGCCTTTGCAAGAATATCTAAACCACTCACAGCTGCTTCCTCTTTTGCTTCTTCTACAGATTTCTCTTTTAGTCTCACTTCTTCCATTAAACTGATAACCAGACTCAATGATGAATCCATGTCTTTCTGCATAAACTCACATTTTATAAAATGTTACAATCAATAATTTTGGCATTCTAACATAAACATATCATGCTAATACGATGACTATTAAATATTAATCATGTAGTTGGAATAAATATTGCTTTACCATGTTATTTGAACCATGTTGGATAGAAGTATCAAGAAGTTCAAATGCAGTGGTGATCGTATTGTTGATTGTAGAATCTTCATCATGATTTGGCTTCTCAGCCTTGAACTCATTTGTATCAGTCACTGCCTTAGAGTGCTTACAGTAATAATTCATCTATTTAATGAAGATTAATCAGAAAAAAAAAACTAAAATAAATAGTTATAGAAAATTATTAGATTACTGGAAGCTGCATACCTGCAAAACTGAGCAACTAATGAAGCGAAGATGAACAAGCTGCAAACGATTAAGAAGTTGGAGAAAACGATTGAAGTCATTTAGTACAGGTGTGAGTAACAGTGAAAGATATACAGAAGTCATAACTTTAGTTCCCAAAAACTGAAAAATGAAAATGACCATGGGAAAAAAACAAAGAGTTAATTACAGGTGTGGTAATAATGAAAATAAAATAGAGGTGGCTACTGGCTAGAGTAGAGCCTAGATGGATGGGACGGGATGAGATGGGTTGTGTGTGTATTAGTCAATTTAAAAGAAAGTAATCATTTTTTTTAAACGACTAAGTGTCCAAACGCAGCACTCAGTAGCTAAAGGTAGTCCGAGTCGGTCGTAAGTCCGGACGGATGGAGCCCCTAGTGGTCGAGGGATGCCTTGGATAAAACCCGACTCTCACGCTCGTCAAACGACACGACAGCGAGGAGCCGGTAAAACCGTGTGTGATCAGGACTCGAACCCTGGCAAACCAGGGTCATCCCTCATATCTCCAATATAAATTGGTGATAATGAGGTTTGAACCTCTTACTACTCACTAGTAAAGTGAGTGCTCTACCATTGAGCCACATCCCATGGGCATTTACATTAAAGGAAAGAAAAAAAGCGACGGGTTATGAGCTAACATGGAGAGGAGACGGCGAGTTAAGAAACATGTCGTCTCGATTTTCTAACGTAAAGCCAAAGACAATTTACTAAAAGGACAAATGGGGGATTTGAATTTTGGATATTTTGAATATCTCTCTAAAAATGAAACATTTTAGTAACTTTCCCTTTTTTTAAGGAAAGTTTACAAAATGGCCCAACTATAGAATGCGGTTCCAAATTTATCTCTTTTAATTCAAGTTTCCAACTTTGTCTTTGGTATCTCGTTGCCGACGACATGTTAGGGAACACCGACGATGTGTTACTGAACGAAGTGGTAACGACACGTGGCCGGAATCTGGCTGGAATAAGCCGTCGACGATGTGTTCTTCGACCCATTTAATCGCAGACGATGTGTTCTTGTTAACGACGTCAACGATGAGCTGTCATACCTGACACCTGTGTTTACATTGCCAGCGACTTGTTGAGATAACATAGGGTAAAACGGAGATAGCGTCTTGTATTTGGTGGCCAGCGTGAGTTGTCCAGGGTATAAAGGTAAGATGGGTCTGGTGGAAGTTGAAAGGTTGGGCGGGAGTTTCAATTATAAACGGGCCGAAGAAATAAACTGCTGAAACGACATGTTAGGTTTGAACACGACGCCGGGACCAAATGCTATACATAAACACATCGCCTACCCTGCGTTAGCAACATAAACGCATCGTCAACAAGTCGTCGGCGGTGTGAACACGGATGTCAGGTATGGTAGCCCGTCATTGACATCGTTAACAAGAACTTATCGTCTCGATTAAATAGGCCGGAGCACATCGTCGACGACCTATTCCGGCCACGTGTCATTATCCGATTTGTTCAGTAATACATCGTCGGTGTTCCCTAACATGTCGCCAGCGACGAGATACCAAAGGGACAAAGTTGGAAACTTAAATTAAGGGGGATATAATTGGAACCACATTCTATAGTTGGGCCATTTTGGGAATTTTCCCTTTTTTTAATCGGGATTAACTCTGTAATATAAAAACGCTTATCGGTGTCTAGTTGCAGGTTATATATGTATTGGCATTGGGTTGAACATTTTTAAACACATTTTCACTAGTTTTTCTCTTAGTTTCATCATGACATTTCTAACTTTTCTCCCTTTTTTAGTTTAATGTATTTTGACTCGTTAATATTTTACCTAAATTCAAAACAACTCAACATGTTATTAATTAGACTTTCGGTTATGGTTTATGTGTACCGACGTCCTGTTACGCATTACCAACATTGGGTTGAACAATTTTCTACACATTTTCACCTGTTTTTCTTTTGGTCTCATCATGACACATTCTTATTAGCAAATATTATTTATTATATTTGTTATATTAGAATTGTATTTGATTTATAGTTCTAGATAGTTTTATATTAGGTTTGTATTTGGTTTCTTGTCGGTTATGTATTATTCACCCTATATAAAGGGGGTTTGATTAATGAGAAGGTCAAGGAATTATATCATAAAATACTTTTAATTCTAACTTTTCTCTCTTTTAGTTTGATCCATTTTGACTAAATGAGTTATATGCGCCTACGATTTTTTTAGTGAGGGGATGACGGCTTTTTGTGACGGAAAACATGCTCTTAATTAGATAATTTAAAAAGAAACCATAAGAAATAATACGAATGAAGTCAACTATGAAAATCTAAAAGGCCTACAAATTGGGCGAGTTAGATGGGTTTGGGTCACGAGGCAAACAGACTTAGGTTAACATGGGTTTTAAGTGAAATGTGTTAAGGTCATTAGGTCTAATCAGGTTGTTTAAAAAAGCCATTAATTTGATATGGTCAAAATGGGTTCTAGCCGGACAAAATTGAGTCAAGATGTGATTGGTCATGCCAATAAATTTTCAAAGCCTATTTTGAGAAAAAAAAATTGGGTTAATATGCTCATTTAGGTAATTATCCCTTTAATAAATAGTGTAACCTAAAAATTTAAATCCAAAACACCACATTAATCTTTAAATAATAAAATAATACAGGTCAAAATTTTTTATTTAGGCCAGTTTTTTTTGTAAAAAGAATTCAAGTCCAACAAGTAGAACAAAAAAACGAACTAAACTAAAAAACAAATGGTTTTCAAAAAACTACAAAACCTACCCATACACATCGCTAGCAATAGCAATTGCTAAGTAATAATACAAATTATCAATAAGAACCAAATAGCATCAAGTGGCTCCTGCTCCCAACAATAGAAACCGAGCAAAAGCGACCGCTCAATGGGAACCCGAGGAGTAGGAACTCCCTACAACTAACTGGTAACAACTTGTCAGTGAGTTCCCGTATCTTTAGTGGCAATTAGTATCTATTGATATCAAGTCAGCCTCAAAAACATAAATGCAACTCTCAAATTGTAAAGTGTGCTATCAAAACACCACATTTCGTCCAACGTAATGCGTGTACTTTAGGGGTGTTTATCGGATCGGATAACGGATTATTCGGATTTGAAAATTTTTAGACCCTATCCGAAATCCGATCCGATCCGAATTAGAAATATTTCTATCCGATCCGAATTCAATTTGGATCGGATTCGGATATTATCCGAATAATCCGAAATTATCCAAAATAAGCCTAATTTTTTTTTCCAGTTTTTTTGCTCCTAACATTTAATAGTTTAGAATCACAATAAACATACAAACCGGAAAATACAAATTACTCTTAACACAAATTTAAAGTTTAAACTTCAAATAATGGTCTAATGAATATAACAACCGGAAAATACCACTAAAAACATGTTTTTTATTCGGATTAAACCGATATCCGAATAATCCGTACAATCCGAATTTTTTCAAATTCCATATCCGAATCCAAATTAGTTATTCGGATACTCGGATTGATCCGATCCGAATAAGAATAAGAATTCAGATCAGTTTATAACTTGGGTTTCGGTTTCGTTTTGGATTTCAGATTTCTTGAACACCCCTGGTGTACTTGAAGGGGTGTTCCTTATTGCTAACGAAACGATATATTTAGAAGGATCCCACTTTTACACCACTATAAAATTCAAACTGTATTATAAACAAATGTTTTTTTGCATGCCAAACCATTAATTACTGTGAACACATACCATGCTCATGCAAGCTAATGTGTTTAAAGAAAAGGTTGAGCATTTACCCAGTAGTTATATTCTCTCCAAATTAAACACAAACAAAACTCAAAACAGTATATAGATGATAACCATACTAAGAAGATTACTAAATGATACCACTAGATTGCACCACAATTATCTTTTTTCTCCCTTTGATTCTTTTCCAAGTTCCTCTTTTTTTAACATCATGATCCTGAGTTAATGATGCAGCTACCAAACCCGCATCAGTTTGGCCAGAAGCCACTGGTACACTTTTGAAATTAAATGGCTCAAACTTAATTCCCTCCTGCTTCTCCGAAACCGAATTTGGAATCTTTATCAAGGGCTCATTTTGTGGAAGATTGGTCTTAGCATGTTCGGCATTAGTCTCCTTTGGGGGCTCATTTTCTAGCTTATGAAACGGTGATAAGAAACGTGTTAAAGACGAACTTGAAGAAGTGAAGCATGATGGTGTTTTGCTACCCGATATAAATTCACCTGGATGCAGCACATGTTGATCAATACGCTCTCTAAGCGAGCGGATATCTGGATATTTATCCGATACAACTCTGCATAAAAAGTAATATTGTGAAAAACATGGATCAGTTCAGATTGTGTGATAGCGTAGTTCATGCGTCATGCGGATACAACTTACCGTAAGATATTAACGACAAATTCACGCTCTTTGAAGAGATCCTGCAACTTTAACAAGATAGAGAGAAACATAATATTGTTGATTAAATTTGATAACATTACACATTTGTGTTGTTATATTGTCATTTCTTTTCTTTTCTTTTTGTCCGCCCTATCAATAATTTTGCGTTAGTTACTACAAAAAGATTACAATAAAGTGGCAGACAAACGGGCAAGTGCTTTCACATTAATTAACGATTACAATAATTTTGCAATGTTATATTAATACCTTGGAATTGTTTACTGCTTCTTGTTCTAGTCTCTCAGACTCTTCTACAAGTTTTAACATTTGGCTTTCTTCAAAAGCAAGTGTTTTCAAAGCCAATGCCTCTTTTTCTAGCTTTTCTTTATCTACTAACTCCATTTCTGTTACTGCTTTAGTCAATCTCACCTTCAATACCTTACACATCTTGTATATAAATAAAAAACAAAAAGACTTGTTAGACATTATAACCCAACACTTCAAAGCAAATCATAACAAAAACAGTCAACATTAAAGTTAAACCTCATCAAAACCTTCAAGACATTCATCTTCTACATCCAACACACCCGACAAACGGTATTGAAGTTCTTTTAATTCCTTAGCTAAAGCCGCCTTTTGTGCATACACTTCTCTAGCATTCTACATATATAATTAAAAAAAATAAGTAAATCTACCAACATAAGAAAGACAAATGCTGTGTTATATATCCTTGATCCTTCTAAGCACTACTCATAATAACTCAAGAACGAATTGATAAGGCACGGAACAAAAACACACAAAATTAATATTGACTAACTTTCAGTATATTAATTAAGGAGGATATATAACTCAAAAACCTCTATTACACATAACTCATGTCTTTCTTCTCTCACTCTTATGAAACCATAGCTCGGTTCATCCATTTATAATGTTAACCAAACTTGGCTAACAAGAAATCCTAATAAAGTACCCAAACTTGGTCTTATGAACATTCCTTAACACGCATATAAATTAGCCCATGAAAAAAATTATTAACCATGTCATTCGTTTTCTTTATGCGCTGCTGCTCCTGCTTAAGCGCCTCCGCCTTTGCAAGAATATCTAAACCACTCTTAGCTGCTTCCTCTTTTGCTTCTTCTACCAATTTCTCTTTTAGCCTCACTTCTTCTATTAAACTGATGACCATATTCAACGATGAATCCATGGCTTTCTGCAAATATTATAGAACAATCACGTAAACCAATTCCTCATATTCTATAAAAATATTAAAATCAATAATATATATAGTGAACATGGATAATGATGCATGCAGTTGGAATATATATATATATATATATATATATATATATATATATAGATAGATTAATTGTTTTACCATGTTATGTGAACCATATTGGATAGAAGTATCAAGAATTTCAAATGCAGTGGTGATGGTATTGTTGATTGTAGAATCTGCATCATGATTTGGTGTGTCAACCTCGGAAGCATGTTTATCCGTCATTGCCCTACAAAAAAACATAGTTAGATAAAAATATTCGATTAGTACGAGAAAACGATTGAAGTGATATAGTTCCGGTGTGAGTAACAATGAAAGAAATATAGAAGTTTCAAAAAAATTACAGGGTCCAACAAATGTTACGCAAAATCTTCTCGTCTAATCAGTAATTTTAAATTTTAAACAAGAGTAAGTTAGGTCATCTTTAATATATATACCAACGTGTTACTTTATCCGTATGAGTGAGTGCCATGTCACTATATGTCCATATACCAAAACGGAGGTGCCAAGGGCATCTCTACCAAGACCTTAATAGTTTAATTCAAAATTATTATTTTTAATGTTTAATTTAGTTATCAATGTTAAAATATTATGTATATAAATTGTATTAAATAAAAAGAAAATTAGAAATATGTGAATGGTGAAGAATGGTGGAGAGTGACCCATAACATAGGTTGAGTTGTGGGGTTGAAGAGTGGAGGAAAAATTAATGTAGCGACGGCATGACGAATGATAAAAAATGATGTTCAACGTTAGATAACCTTGGCCTAACAAACAAGACGACAATGAAATGGTAATTATTCATTTTATTCTCTTATTTATTTTATTCCATCATTCTTTCCAAGACTCCATACAAACTGTTTTTCCCACTATTAGGCTGAGGGGTGTGGGGCGCTAACCGGGGCGCTGGAGCCCCTCCGCTCGCGCCCCGGGCAGGCGTGAGGCTGGTCGCGGGAGAAGAGAGATAAAAGGTGTCTTGGAGTTCGAAAAAGAGCCGTTGAGGGGTGTGGAATTAATTAAAAAATATATATTAGCTGGAGCCCCTCCACACAAGGGCCAGGGGCTCCAACGGGGGCTCCAACACCCCCTTATCCCGTTTCTCTCTCTGCCACACGTCATAATATTATTGGCTGGAGCCCCCACTAGAGCCCCCATTAGAGCCCCCACACCCCTTAGCCTTAAAAAAGAAGTGTATTAACAAAATTTGTGCCCATCCATCGCCTTTTAGGCAGCATTATAGTATGATCACGACACATGTCATAATTAGGTTTTGTCAACTCACATGCTATTTCATGCCAGCCCCTTTTGTGCCTACTGCGGGTCAAGGGTCTTATGTGCCAAGTTTTGATTGACCATTATTTTGACAAGGAAAAATTTTAAAGCCTCTCTTTGAAAAAATTGGGTTTACATCATTACTCTTTTCATCCTATTAAAAATGTTTATATTTTATATTTTTTAATTTTTTTCATTATAAATGTCTACTTTTAAAATTTATTAACCAATTTACAAGTTTACCCTTAAACATTTTTAATAAACAACATTGATGGACTCAATTTCCAAAGACATTATTATCATTGATAAACAAAAAAAGTAATTATTCAATCTACATTGAACTTTGTGTTTTTCAAACCATAACACTTAGGCTAAGGGTAATGGAGCTTGGTTGAGCCCCAAGTGATCCAATCAAAACACGACACGTAGGGTATGACATGGCACTGGATCAAGCCCCTCAACCAAGCCCCAGAGGGTGTAGTGGTCCAGGTGATCCGGGGCTTGATCCAGTTTTTTATTTATGCACACAATTATAAATTAAAATACTTCATTAAAACATAAATAAAAAGGAAAATAAAAACATAAATTTAAAATACATAAAAATAGTGTTTTTATTTTTTTCCCGCCAATTTCTTCCGAATAAGATTCTTTTCTTCCTCCATTATCGCTTGGTCGGATAGTGGTAGGTGGCTAAAGTCTTTAGCTAGAAATGCCAAACTCTTTAACCGATTTTTTGTATGTCGAGCTTCGCTAATCGAGAGGAGGGTACTTGACAATTCGTTAAATTTTATCTCGAGCTTCACCAATCCCGCTTCTCCGGTTTTCTTCTCCTTACCTTTTTGGGATTGTTCTGCGGGTTTAGCCGGCTCCGGTTGTGTGTTGATATTACCGTAACCCGAGCCCGATATGGTTTTAAATTTGAGAAACTTAGAGAGGTTTTTAAATTATTAGAGATAAATGTAGTGAGAATGGTGTGTTATTGTTATAAAATGGGGTAGTTATTTAAATGTAGTGAGAATGGTCCCAGCCACGGGGGCCAACCGCACCCCGGCTCACCTGAGGGGTGTAGCGGTGTTCGCGAGCCACGTAGGCGGTCACGCCCCCCGTTCACCCCCCATTACCCTCAGCCTTAAAGAAATATGGAGAGAGTAAATTAAGATTGATTTGGATCCAATTATATAATAATCAATCAACTATTACTCTCTTCGTCCTATTACAAGTGTCCATATTTTCTTTTTTGTTTTTCTCTTTATAAATGTCAACTTTTAAAAGTTATTAGCCAATTTTCAAATTGACCCTTGAAAACACACAACTAACATTAATAAACAATATTGATGGACCCACTTTTCAAGGCATTATTGTCATTTAGTTGGAAAAAAAAGTAATCATTCAATCCACCTAAAACTTTGTGTTTTTCAAACTATGACACTTGTAATGGAACGGAGAGAGTAATTAATAAGAAAGTTTATGTCCAAATTTCATTATTTGGGCCAACTTTTTATCACACAAAAATTTCAAGCCCAACAAGTAAAACTAAATAAACAAACAAAACTGGACCCAAACTAAAAACTGAAAAAACCAAAATCTAACGGCTTTCAAAACTCTTAAATGGGATTTTCGATTTTAGTTCAATTTGGTCACGAAATCAACCCATGCACACCCGAGCAATAACGATTGTCCAGTGGTAACACATATCAACAATATGAACCAAACAATAGCAACTGGCCACTGCTCCCCAGTAATAGGAATGTGAGCAACAAGTCAACAACCGCTCAATGGGAACCTAAAGTAGAAACTCCCTATTAGTCAGTGTCGACTTGCACCCTATAGGTTGCAACTACCTCGCAACAAGTTGCAAGTGAGTTCCACTTCTTTCATGGCAAGTAGCTATTGATGTCAAGTCAGCCTTAATTAGAAACATAAATGCGACTCGAAAAGTTAAAAGTACGTGTGTTATCAAAACATCACATTTCACTCATTGTCATGTGCGCGTGAGGGTGTGTTCTTTATGGCTAAGGAAACAATATCCTTAGAAGGCTTTCACTTATATCCACAAAATTAAAACCTTATGGAAAACAAATGTATATTTGCTTGCCAAATTATTAATTAATGCTCGTACAAGCTAACGTTTGTTAAGAAATTGTTAAGCATTGACCCAACTATCATCTTCATTAGTGCTTAAGGGTATGTATGTGTTTATACATAGAGAATTGTAATTCTTGTAAAACTGACCATTTCTAGATCTCCTCTCCAAAGCACAAACAAACTCAAAATTAACAATATAAAGATGATAGCAAAGATTATCAAATCTCATTCAAATTATCCTCTCCCTCTGTAATGTGATTCTTTTCTATTTTATCTTTGATTTATTTTTCTTAACTTCCTGCATCTTAACTTCTCACTTCGTGGAAGAATAATCTTAGCATGTTCACCAGTGGTCTCCTTTGGGGCTACAACTGATTCAACTCTCTTGAGTTGTTGCTCATGAAATGGTTTTGATAAACCTGTTAAAGGTGATTCAGGTATCGGCAGGACCGGTTAAACAATATCATGCTTCTTGGTTAATAATTCAGCTAACTGCTCATATTGTGGAGAAACTGTCTTAGCATGTTTATCAGTGGTATCCATTGGGGTCCAACCTGATTCAACTGTCTTGCCTTGTAGGTAATGAAATGGTTTTAATAAACCATTTAAAGATGAACTTGAAGAAGTGAAGCACGATGGTGTTTGGCTGAAAGATTTAAATCCACATATCTGCAGGACCGGTTGATCAATACGCTCTCTAAGCGAGCTGATATCTGGATATTTATCCAATATATCTCCACTGCCTAAACAAAAGTAATTATGTGTAAAACATGAAGTTCAGATTCTATAATATACAGTGTAGTTTATGTGGATACTACAACTTACTGTAAGAGATTAGTAGCAAATTCTCGTTCTTCAAATAGATCTTGCAACTGTAACAAAAAACAAAACAAAAAAAAAGATAACAATGCTAACTAAAATTGATAAAAACTAATACAAATTTATGTTGTTATATTAATACCTTGGAATTCTTCACTTCTTCATGTTTCAGTCTCTCTGACTCTTCTACCAGTTTTGACATTTGGCTTTCTTCAAAGGCAAGTGCTTCACGAGCCAACGCCGCTTTTTCTAGCTTTTCTTTATCTGCTAACTCCTTTGCATTTACTGCTTTCGCCAATCTCATCTTCAGAACCTTACACATCTAACGAAAAAATAAATTTGCTAGATATTAGAACACAATGTACAATTTAGAGCACGTCCTAACGAATAATAAATAAAATAGTTAAACCTCATCAACATCTCCAAGATATCCATCTCCTTCATGCAACACACCGGATAAACGGAGTTGAAGTTCTTTTAAACCCTGAGCTAAAACAGCCTTTTGTGCATACACTTCCCTAGCATGCTACATAATTTAGAGAAAAGTAAACTCACTAACGTAAAATAAAATTTACTCTTTTGCCACGACAAGAAAATATTTAACAAGCGTATAATAATTAGGCGAGCAAAAGCAGAGCTGTCTCTAGGGGAGAGTAACCTAATCCTAGGGCTTTCGGCTTCCACTTGGATAGGGCCTCCAATTTAAACCAAAGTTAGACCAATTTACAACCATGAAAAAATAAATCATGAAAAAAATATTGAAGAGAACAATTTACAACTATGTCGTTTGTTTCCTTTAAGCGCTGTTGCTCCCGCTTAAGCGCCTCCGCCTTAGCAAGAATATCTAAACCACTCTTAGCTGCTTCCTCTTTTGCTTCTTCTGCTGATTTCTCTTTTAGTCTCACTTCTTCCATTAAATTTAGGACCAGATTCAATGATGAATCCATGGCTTTCTGCATAAATAACTCATATTATATAGAATATTACAATTAAAAATTTTGATATTCTAACAGAAACATGTCATGCTAATATAAATGGTGACTCTTAATCATATAAGTACCATGTTATGTGAACCACGTTGGATAGAAGCATCAAGAAGTTGAAATGCGGTGGTGATCATTGTAGAATCTTCCTCATGATTTGGCTTATCAACGTCGAATGCATTTTTTTCGGTCATTGCGCATTCCCTAGAGTGCTTCTGAAAATATCCACAAATACAGTCACTAAGTAATTATCCGTTTCTATGACTGCTATAATCAGGGCCAGCTCAACGAATGTGGAGGCCTAAATCAAAACAAGATTTGGGGCCTTTTCTTGAAAATTGTTAAGAATTTCTTTTTTTTTTGCTTATTACAAGTTTTGAACAAAAAAGTTTTTGCTTATTACAAGTTTGAACTCATAACCTATACTATAGTAACAACCAAGCCTACTACCACACCAATACATTACTTTGAGTTTATTTTACCCATTATAATGTATCTATATATAACATTTTCTTTTTAATTTGAAGGCCTTAATTAAGATGTAGGCCTAAAGCCCTAACTTATTTTCACTGTCCCACGAGCCACCCCTGGCTATAATCAATCTCTTCTTCAATACCTTACACATCTAATAAAAAAACTTGCTAGATATATTAGCTAGAACCCACAACATCAAAGCATTTTTTTAACAAATAATGGTTAACAGAGTTAAACCTCATCAAAATGTCCAAGATATCCATTTCCTTCACGCAACACACCGGAAAAACGGAGTTGAAGTTCTTTTAATTTCTTAGATATAACCGCCTTTTGTGCATACATTGCTCTAGCATGCTACATAATTAAAAAAAATAGTAAAATCCTAGTATGTCTGAGAACAACAGAGACAAATGTTGTGTTTTATATCCTTCTAAAAGCTCATAAAAACACTTTTTGATAAACATTTATTGTTTTGTCACTAGAAAAAACATTTGTTAACAAGCATAAAAAATATTGAAGAAAAATAACTTACAACCATGTCAACTGTTTCCTTTACGCGCTGCTGCTCCCGCTTAAGTGCCTCCGCCTTATTGTTGATTGTAGAATCTTCCTCATGATTTGGCGTTTCGACGTCGAATGCATTTTTATTAGTCATTGCCTGCCTTCGGGTTCTTACGGAAATAATCCCTCTATTCAATAAATATTAATTAGAAAGACAACATAGTTAATAAGAAGAAGCCGCATATATATATATATATATATATATACCTGCAAAACTGGTCTCAACAACAGATCAAACGATTAAAACCGTCAAGAAAATGATTGAATTTCCTTAACACAAGAGATTGAAGTGCTTTAGTACCTGCGCGAGTAACAAAGAAATATATACACAAGTTGAAAAAATTGAAAAAATTGTATAAAAAAATATATACAAAGAAACCCTTCAAAAGTTAAGTTTCCAACAAACGTTCTGCATTCCACATGAGTGACCAAAATGCCCATTTTACAATTTTGGTCAGTTATGAAAATAAATTTCATTTTTGTATCTCTAACTTTAAAAATGTTCACTCTAACTTATCTTTGATCATGTGATCGTCAACGACGTGTTAAATTTTCTAACACATAGTCAAGATGAGTTAAGCCGTCATACGCATGGTTCACGACATGTTAACATCCAAACACATAGTTAAAGGCGTGGTAGTTTCTTGTATATTTTTAGTATTATATTGCTATAACTAATTTTATTTATATTTGGTTATTTTTTATTATAACTTATAATATATAGAACTTTATATTATTTTAAATATATCGATGAGACATGCTTATTTTTATCTAAGGACTGACATAAATTTGCTCAAACCTGTGCCGTGTCAAATTAATATGAAAATGTTCAATAAAATTTGACCTCGCGCGGTTTTAAATAAAACTTGTGTCATCATGTAGATAAAAATAAGCATGTCTTATTGATATATTCTAAATAATATAAAGCTTTATATATTATTGGTTATAAAAGAAAATCTAAATATAAGCAAAATTAATTATACTAATATTAAGAAACAAACAAAAGGATAACACACCTTTAACTATGTGTTTGGATGTCGGCCAACACGTCATTGACCATGTGTATGGAGGCCTAACTTATCTTTGACTATGTGTTAGGACGTCTAGCTTGTCATTCCCAACACATAGTCAAAGAGAGACATTTTGAAATTTTAAAGTTTGGGGGGTAGAAATGAAATCTTTTTCGAAGTACATCTATTTTGAGAAAAATTTCTTTTTTAGCCTTAAAAATGAAATAGAATTTTGTCTTATGTCAAAATAAATTTCTTTGAAACATCTAAACCTGAATTTTCGTAGCTTTACACTGATTTGGGTTGTTTGTGAAAATCATATAAAAAAGGTGTCTTTTAGGATGATTATTATATGTTTGAAAACCTTGTGAACTATAGTTTTTCCAAAAAATTAGAATAGGAGAAAATATGGTTGTTGGGTGGGTAAAAAATGTGAAATACTACATGCTATACATGCTGTGTAAAATGTTGAGTTCAAGTAACGAATCTATAAAACTATTAATTTATTAATTGATCGAAGTAGAACTTGGACAATTAGTTCCAATAGACCAAAAATGTGATTTAATTTATAGTAATCAAAAAGTGTGGTAAAAGAATGAAGTATGCAAGCTGAACTGTTTAAAAGGGTCAAATGTAAGGCAAAAGGGTTTATATTCTTTTATATTGTTGAGATCTTGTGATTCTCAACACTTATGTATACATCATTTATAGAATTTGGTATTCAATCTTGGTTTTTCATATCATAACAAGAGGTTAAATACAAAATAAGATCCTAAGATCAAGGAGAACAAAAAGGAAACAGATAAACTAAACAGGCAACTAAATATGACAGCTAATATATCATAATAATTTCCTTTACTCCCCCTCAAGCTGGAGTGTGGAGATCTCGAACACCTAGCTTGCCAAGAAGATCACATAAAGGCTGAGTTCCCAAGGGCTTGGTAAAAAGATCTGCAATCTGTTGTTTGCTGGACACGTGAAGGGGCAAGATCTCACAGGATTCAACACGTTCTCGGACAAAAAAACAGTCCATTTCCACGTGTTTGGTGCGCTCGTGAAAAACTGGATTGTTTGCAATATGTTTGGCAGCTAGATTATCACAATGAAGAGGTGTAGCATCATGTATGTCAACTGTAAGATCCTTAAGCAGCGAACGAATCCAAAGAATTTCACTAACTGTAGTAGCCATAGCACGGTATTCAGCTTCCGCCGAGGAACGGGAAACTACTGACTGTTTCTTTGTTTTCCAGGATACCGGAGCACCACCCAAAAGCAGCAAATAACCCGTCCGCGAGCGTCTGGTGAAAGGACAACCCAACCAATCGGCATCACAATAACCGACAAGTTGGATTCCACCATCCTTTGGTATAAATATACCTTGACCAAGACTAGATTTTATGTAACGAAGCACGCGAAGAGCTGCATTCATGTGGTTATCTCTGGGATCGGAGACAAATTGGCTTAGTACATTGACCGCATAGGCAATGTCAGGACGCGTGGCCTGAAGATATAACAGTCTCCCGATAAGACGCCTATAAAGAGAGGCATCGACCTTGTGACTTTCAAGACATTTATCAAGCTTTAGATTTTGCTCCATGGGAAAACCACTGGGTCGACATCCAAGCTGCCCACAATCAATTAGTATATCCATGGCATATTTATGCTGACTTAGAACAATCCCATCTTCAGTCCGAGCAACCTCAATACCCAAGAAATACTTCAATGGGCCAAGATCCCTAATGCTGAAATTCGTATCCAAATGAGCTTTGGTTCTTTGAATCATATCTTCGTCATTACCGGTAATAACGACATCATCAACATAAATTAAAATTGCCACAAACTTGCTTTCATTTTGATAGGTAAAAAGGGAATGATCAGCATGAGATTGTTTATAACCAATATTTAGAAGCGAGACTGTGAACTTTTGATACCAAGTACGCGAGGCTTGCTTCAATCCGTATAGGGACTTTCTGAGACGACAAACTCTAGATTCTTCTGGATTGGAAAAACCTTGCGGTATCTTCATGTATACTTCTTCCTTTAAATCACCATGAAGAAAAGCGTTATTTACGTCCAATTGGTGTAGTGACCATCCTTTCTTGACAGCAACCGTGATCAGAGTTCGAATAGTAACCAGTTTTGCAACTGGGGCAAAAGTGTCATGGTAATCAATTCCCTCTATCTGAGTAAATCCTCTTGCCACTAGACGGGCCTTATATCTCTCGATCTCGCCATTGGGTTTGTATTTTATTTTGTAAACCCACTTCGAATCGATGGCGTGTTTCCCTTCTGGCAATTGTTCTAACGTCCATGTTTCGTTTTGTTCAAGAGCTTTAATCTCTTGCTGCATGGCATCACGCCAATCTTTATCCTGCATAGCTTCTTTGAAGGATTTTGGCTCATTTGAAACAGTAATGGCCGCTAAAAAAGCTTTGTGAGATTCCGAAAATTTGTTATAAGAAACATAATTGGAAAGAGGATGTACCGTAGAAGAAGTTCGATTGTGCACGGGTTTGGCGTGGTCTATGGATGGTGGTAGTGACACGTTGTAATCTTGTAGTCGGGATGGAGGCACCTTGATCCTTGTGTCCCGTGGAGCCAGAGGGTCAACATGAAATTCTTCAATGGCAATGTTATCCTCGATTTGTGTCTCTTCAATCGGTTCAGTAGTCTCAATGGGTTCGGTTTCCTGATAGAAATCGGACATGGCATTTTCTTCACCATTGTCGTCTTCCATATGCTTGGCATAAACATCTTCATGCCACATGGGGAGCTCAAAAATATCAGAAGTTGGATCCTTGGATTTGAGATAAGCAAATGGAAAATTATTCTCAACAAACTTGACATCACGTGAGACTATCATTTTTCCGTGCTCAAGATCAAAAATTTTGACACCTTTCGTTCCCTGTGGGTAACCCATAAACACTCCCGGTCTTCCCTTGAATTCGAATTTGTCACCTCCTGTCTCTATGCTGCTATAATAGGCTAAACACCCTAAAGTCCGCATGTGTTCATAGTCGGGTTTTTGTCCGAAAATGATCTCATAAGGGGTTTGGTTGTTAATAACCTTAGACGGAAGGCGATTAATGATGTAGACAGCCGCCTCTATGCATTCTCCCCAAAATCTCTTTGGAATGCCCCCGTTGAACATGAGAGCCCGAGCCGTTTCGAGGAGATGTCGATGTTTTCGTTCAACCACTCCGTTTTGTTGGGGTGTATGAGGACAAGTAGTTTCTGACAAAATACCCTCACGCGCATAAAATTCTTTCATGCGGTTGGAAGTGAACTCACCTCCATTGTCACTTCTTATCCGTTTGATGGTTTTTGAAAACTGGGTTTTAACCATTTGGTGAAAGTTTATCAAACAATCACTAGCTTCGCTCTTGTGCCTGATTAAAAAAATCCAAAGAGCCCTACTAAAATCATCCACAATAGTTAAGAAAAAACTTGCATGGGTTGTGGATGGTTTACGATATTTACCCCAAATGTCACAATGAATCAACTCAAAACATTCGGTAGTTTTAATAAAACTCTTAGGAAAAGGAGACCGTGTGTGTTTTGCTTTAGTACACGAATCACAAACATTGTTCTTAAAATTGAAAGAAAATTCTCTTAAAAAAGAAATATGCGATAACTTGGATTCAGATGCATGGCCCAGTCTTGAATGCCAAGTTTTTGCATCAACCTTCGTTGCCATAGCCTTCCTTTCTTGAGCCACCATCCCCATCCGATATAGACCTTCAACGCATTTACCCGTGCCAATCAACTTCCTCGAGTGTAAGTCCTGCATCACGCAAAAATCCGGAAAAAAACTTACAATACATTGTAATTCCTTTGATAGTCTACTAACAGAAAGCAAATTGCAATTGAAGTTAGGAATGTGTAAAACATCTTTGATTTTAATTCCACCAATTAGGGTGCAGTTCCCTTTAGCTTCTACCGGTATACTGTCGCCATTCGGTATCATAACAGGCGCCTCTCGTATGGCTCGAGTGCCATTTTCAAGAGACTCCTGTTTATGTACAATATGTTCGGTCGAACCCGAATCCCAGATCCAATAATCAGGTTCATTACGCTTACCAGCCATGTTTGCTTTACGAGTAGGTTCACCTTCTGTATGCTGCCCACTGCCACCAAGATGTTTCATGAGAGTTTGGTATTGTGCTTCTGTTAGGCCCGCTAGACTGGATTCGGTCTCAACGTGTGCAGCCTTCGGCTTCCCTTTGTCCATCTTACCTTTACTGGACCACCATTCGGGATAGCCTATCAATTTGAAACAGCCTTCCCGTTTATGACCATCTCTCCCGCAGTGAGAACAATGATCAACTTGTTTGCTTCGTTGAAAGCTGGAAGAACCTTCCCGTTGTCCTTGAGTTCTAAACGCAGCCGGCTCCACCTGTGTTTTTCTCATCATGGTGATTTGTTTCTGCTGTTCCTCTTCAGAAGCTAGACGATAGGCCTCTCCAAGTGTGGGAGTGGGCTTGATGGAAAGAACATGAGTTCTTATTGTTGAAAAATCCCTATCGAGACCCATCAAAAACTCATACAATCGTTCTTTGTCCTTGAATTCAGTGAGTCTTTTCCCAATGTTGCAAGTGCAATTTCCACAAGTGCATCGCGGGATGGGAAAGACAGATTGTATCTCATCCCATATCCCACGGAGCTTGGTATAATACGCCGAAACGGACGAATCATCTTGGTGGGTTATTGAGAGAGATTGTTTTAACTCATAGGCTCGAGGCGCACTCTCCTTCCCGAACCTTTCCTTCAAGTCATTCCATATTTCAGAGGAGGCGTTAGCATACTTCACACTCCCCCTGATGTCTTTATCCATCGCTGTCGTGAGCCATCCAATGATCATGGCGTCACAACGCATCCACAGCATGTAGTTGGCTGCCGCCTTTTCTGGTTTAGGGATCGTACCGTCCACGAATCCCATCTTGTTCTTTGCAAACAGAAAGTTTGTCATCTCCTTCGCCCAGTCACTATAGTTTCCGTCGGTTAAGGTTTCATTGACGTGCATCTGTTTGGGTAAGTCAGAAGGGGATAAATAATAGGGTGAGTTGGCGTCGATGGCTTCATTCTTGCCACTGCCGCTGGATTTATCTCCGGCCATCTTAGGTTACGAGCGGTGGTTCTTGAGAACCCGCTCTGATACCATATAGAATTTGGTATTCAATCTTGGTTTTTCATATCATAACAAGAGGTTAAATACAAAATAAGATCCTAAGATCAAGGAGAACAAAAAGGAAACAGATAAACTAAACAGGCAACTAAATATGACAGCTAATATATCATAATAATTTCCTGAATATGTGTGTTTTGCCTCCTTTCATTCTTATTGGCTAGCTTGAATTTAGGAGGTTAACTAATAGCCAACAAGGAGCGGCAAGGTGAATGCTTTGGACAATCAAGTTAATATGAGTATATAGTTCTATAGCTTTATGAACAAGATTGTGTATAGTAAGATCATACGCTTGTATATCCGAAATACCAAACTGTTATAATATTAAGGTTAATTGAGAAGACTGAGGTCCAACACCTCGATCTCCAAGGAGATAATTTGTTATGAAAAGTTTTACAACTTTAAAAGGAGTTGATAATCTAAGGAGTTGTGTCGTATATGTATTTAATCTATCATGAGTGTTTCAAGCATGTTTGGGTTGGCTTATTCAATGGGTTTAAGCATATATAGAGAGAGAGATAGTGCATTTTGAGAATATGTAATTTTGTTCGAATATGCAGGTTTACCAACTCAAGTAGGTTGTTTTGTTTTGAATTATTGTGACAATTAAAGAGATGCATTTTCAAGTGTTAATTGTAAACTAAGGTAGGAAGAAATGTATGATACCATGATTTGGGGATGTTTCATATACCCTTTTAAGTGTGTGCGGGACTCCTGGTTGTTATGCAGAACCATGTGTAGCCATAATGCCCCTCCTTTAGGCATTATGCATCACGTGGCGCCCAGTCAGAGTTATGGTTTTTGTAAAAAAGAGAGTGTAGTCATAACTTTCCACCCCTAGGCGTTATGCGCCACGTGGCGCCCAGTCACTCTTACTTTTTTTTGTTTTTTTTTATTTTTATTGCTTCACCTATTTTAGTAATATATTATTATTATTATTATTATTATTATTATTTTTACAATAGATATTTGATATAGGTATTATATTAGTAACATAAACCGAGTTTTTTTACCAAAATGGAGTTTGTGTAAAAACTATTTACCAATATAGGGATTTTAAAACTTATTTACCAAAGTAAAAAATTACAATAAAAAATATAAAATCTATTTCCCTTTGCTCAAATGTCATCTAATACATAAAAAATACAATAAAACGGCCCTACACCCACCCTCATCAACTCCTCATCTCATCTTCTTCGATTCGCCGGCCACCTAATTCCGCGACTGGCATTTTAACCGGCGATCCCGTTCTCCTAAACCACCCACCACCACCACCATTTTTATGCTTCTCCTTCTTCTCCGATCTGTAACTCGCCCACCACCACCATAACAATAACATAAACATAAACCTACTCTCAAACGGTAATGTAGAAAACGGTCAGATTTGTTTGATATGCGTGGCTTTTTAAGCGTTTTGTAGAAAACGCTGTTCAAAAACGCCGACCCAAAACGCCGAGGGGGGCGGTGTTCCCCGGCGTTATAGGGCAAAACGCCGGCGTAACGCGGCGACTACGCATGGTCTTAGGCTCGTCGGTTTACTTTTCTTTGTATTTTTGTCATGTATTTTGACTTTGGCTTAAATGTTGTTATTTGATTATTTTAATACTCATATTGTTTAGTAGTGTGTAGGCGTAAGGCTCCCTTGTAGTGAAGCTCATTGTGCAAACTAACTTATAAAGTTGTAAATTTTTTTGCATACGGTTTCCATAATAATTTTGGTTGTATTAAAACATGTATGACTAAATTTTAGACTATTGTGCACCTATATTATAACGTAGGATTATAGAAACAATTATTAGTGTAATTTTCTAAATAAGCCATTACCAACCAACATGTAATTATCAATTCAAAACATTGAAGTGTGCAAAAATGTCAAATGAATTAAAAAAAACCTAAATCATAATGATATTTTCCTTAATCCGCAACTAATTAATGTCTTCATGATCCGCAACAAATCAATCCCTTAGTCCATTTCTAATTTCATCTAGATAGTCGGTCTTCAATATCCTCTTTTAGCATGTTCACATTACCATGCCGGCCTCGAATATATTATCTTCGGTAACCAATTTAGCAATTTCATCTAGATAATCTTCAATCGGATTCGTGTCTTTAAATATATAAAATGTGTCTTCCCTGCAAAACAACAAGTGTCATAGTTTGTAAAAAAAGATTATATATCAACTTTAAGTATACAAAAGGTTGTAGATACTACAACGTACTCTGGCAGGTTGACAATACGGGCAACAATATTGTTTGCTCCCTTCTCCTCACTACCAGCAACAATTCTTCCATTACCTTCCTTGTTACATTCAGAATCATGCATTGGCATTATTGGTTTCAAATAATCTTCATGAACCAGTTTTCCGATTTCATTTTGATAATCTTCAATCTCCTCTTTCATAAGTAGCAACTCCTGCAACTGTGAAAATGAAAATGATTATCAGATTGTTGTGATAATTTTAAATAGTAGATAATTAGAAATCGTGTTGTTCAATGGCTATACCTTTATATCCTCCATTGCTTTTCGTTTCAGTTTCTTTAACTCTTCTTCCAACTTTGTCATCTTGCTTATGTTATATGCATATTTTGAGTCGCGCCTATTCCTGTTCCGTTTATTTTTGTCCATTTGATCAATATGCAAATCTTTTGGCTCTTGTGTGAGCTCCGAATCCTTTTTCCACCACTCACAATCTTGCATTCGTGCCATTTCCTGCATAACCGGCCTCAAATAATCTTCAGCTGTTTCGTTTTCATCTTGAGGAATGTCAAGCTCCATTTTTAGCATGTGCACATCTTGACAATTATTAGTAATCTCGTCTCTATAAAATATAAATAGATGGTTTGTAAAATAAGATTTCAACTTTCACGTATAGAAAGTGTTGCGAAAACGATGACTTACAGTAACATGTTAACTACACGACCACGATCTACTAGGAACTCCTGCAACTGTAAACAAAGACAAATCATAATGTGGATTAATTTGCTTTTAGTTAGGAGTGTAAAAGATTGCACCTGCAAACTTATTATAACATTAATTTAAATATTTTAAATTACACATAATCGATTGTGATTTTTGAATTCCAAACACCCTCTTTACGATAATGAAAATCATTGTCAGAATGAAATTAATTTAATGAATAACTACCTTTAAATTCTTCCTTACTTGTTGTTCTAGTTTCTTGGATTCTTGTGCCAACTTCTCCATCTGGCTTTTTTGATATACAAGTGCGGCTTCTATTTTTAACCTCTCTTTATCTGCTACTTCCTTTTCAACTATAGCTGAACTTAATCTTTTCTCCAATAACTCACGCATCTAATTAATAAAAGACGGAAAAATAAATTAACAACCTCAAGACACACGCAATTCATGGATGTAAAAACAGTACCTCATTAATGGATGCAACACGTCCATCTCCTCCTTTCAGCACATCTGATACACGAAGCTGAACCTCACTCATTTCCGTAGCTATATAAATCTTCTGTGCGTACACTTCTCTAGAGCGCTGCAGATTTTAAAAAGTAAAAACATATTATCAGCCAACAAACACTAGATAAATATAACATAAATTAAGAAAAGTGGAATAAAGGTACAACCTTATCATTTGCTTCTTTTACTTGTTGTTGTGCTAATATAAGTTCATCAATCTCTTCAAGAATTGCCAAGTTACAATTATCAAATTCTTGTTTTGCTTTTTCGGCGGCTTTCTCCTTCAATTCGACGTCACTCATAAGATTCATCAAGTAATTCATTTCAGAAGCTATTGTTTGCTGCAAAATATCCAATATTAAAACTATCATGTCTTTTACAAATTATTGTAATTTAACTTATATTACTACGAAAAACAACTTCATATTATTTAAACTTGATGTACCTTCTTATTTCTAACATCCTGGATAGCAGTGTCAAGAACTTCGGTACTGATCAAGAAATCCATGCGGTTGAGTGGCTGTTTTAATCTGCATAAATCCGGAAACACAATCGCTAAATAATCCCTAAAAATATTGTCATGAACATATGCATCATGCTATGAACATAAATTAATGAATCCTCTGTCATCATAGATATATTTAAAACAATAATATTGAATGTTAAGAGACTATATAAACAGTAGTTTTCCGAGCAGACTTCACAATATATCATGTAGTTAATTTACTTTGACAAAAAGATTATTTGATGAAAAAAATTCTTACGTACTCCATACCTTAAATTAATTTAATAATATCATAAAACTTGCATCTTTAATTTATAAACAAACCTTGAAAATAGGAATCTTGTATCATAGAAACATTAAAACATTAAAATAAATCTTAAAAGATTATACAAAAATATATTTCGAAGAAGAATTCATTATGTTAAAAGAAGACTAGATTAGTTTAATATCATAAAATATTCATTATTCAGAATTATATCATATCAAGTTTTGGGCCAAGAAGGTAATTGGGCAGATAAAAGTTGCAAACAAATAACTAAATAAACGAAAAATTAGTTGTAAGCCAACGGCTCGATTTGGCTATTAAAATATACAAAACTTATATCTTCCTCAATCTCTGGAATGCTAATAATGGTTTTCCAGATTTTTGTTGTTAATAAATATATGTGTAAGTCCACATAATAATAATAGTAGCAGTAGCAGTATTGGTAATAGTAGCGGTAAATAATGTATAAGATCAGAAGGACGGAGAATGGATTGGTTACCTGACTAGTAGATGAGATTCGGTGATGGCCGGACAAGGTCACGGCGGGAGGGGGTTGTTTGTGGTGGCCGGAGTCAGCTTGTTACAAACTTAAAGCTAATAAAAAAACGTAGTGAGGGAGGGTTTGATCAATGCATGGTATTATATATATATATATATATATATATATATATATATATATATATTATATATATATAGGCATTGTTGTTACGTGGAGAAGAGGATTTGTAACTGAATTTATTTTAGGATACCTATCTCATCTCAATTTTAATATGTCAAGTTTAATAAAAAAGTGAGTTCAAATTAATAAGCCACGGATTCACCTAATCTTGATTCATTAAAAATATTTCAAATTAATCTTTCAACTTTTTTGTTAATAGCATTGTTATTTAAGTTTAAAAAAGGAAGGTTATAGTTGTGATTGAATAAAATCGATGCATCGATGCTCCGTCTGGTCATCATGATGGTTATAATTGCAATCGAAATAAATCAATTGAAAGACTCGATGGTTAGTCTAGTCTTCGTGATGCTTACAAGCGTGTATAGATGAAAAATCGCTATGGAAATTCCCATTTGAGCCTAAATACCAGCTTACTACAATAAATTCAATTAACGGATTCACCTATTATTTATATTTTCCTAAAAAAACCATATTGGTTTATTAAAAATTTATTAGACCTTAAAAACTATAACATAGAATGTGAAAAGGTAAGATTATAACATAGAATGTGATATTCCTTTCAACATGTTAATGTATTGGGATAAGATTTCAACGGTCTAAAATTGCCCTCTTTTAAGTTTTTTACTAAAGAAAAAAAAATTTAACAGTTACAAGCCTAAAGGTCAATCTTATGTTGTCCTTTTTTAAATATAGTGAAGATTTAGAGTAGCCTCTAAGTGATTTCATTATGAATATGCATATGAATTAATCAACACCAAAGTGTGTTTTGTTTATTAAAAATAAACATTTTAATTAAATAAAATGATTTATAAACATGTTGAATGAAGCCTTTGAATCAGTTAACCCTCTTAATAGCTCATGTTATGGATTCCAAACAACTCCTAACTCCTAAGTGTTTCTTAAACAAGTATCATATCAAGTATTTCAAATATCCGGTTAGAAGCGGACCTAATGCATGAGGTCAAGTAATCCTAGAGTTTTTTCATATGCAATTTGTAGTACTAAAAGTTGAGTGACTGTGTAAATTTCCAGATGATATATAACCCCAGATCTCCCGATTGACTATGTAAATGCTAATGACACGTGAATATAAATATACATCTATACACACACTATCATGAACCAAATAACGAACCACCGTCACCTGACACAGAACCATCATCCTAAACGGTCACCACACCCGGTTCAAACTTCCTTCTGAAGAGCTATCGTGTGATAGTTTGAAATTAAACACCCAAGAGACTATACTACCACCAAATTTTTATGTCAAAGATTGTAATTTATCTACATCACCATCATTAAATCTTCACACCACGCCTACTCCCTCATCTTGAGAGACCAAATTCCCATCCCCCTACCACGTTAATTTTTTTATTTACAATACCGAAACACACATACTCCTTTACTTGGTGTATTTTGTGAAGAAAAAAAATTAAACAAAAATATAATTATAGTGTTTTTACATGAATAAAGAGTCATATTTAAAATATGTCCTTTAAAATAAATGCATACGTACATATATTTATTTCTTCATTTATGAAGACAAATTATGTTCCGATTTAACAATAATTATTTATAAAATGACGTAGTATTTTGAAGCAAAACAATACTAAAATATTTATGTAACTCATATAAATAAGAATCCTAAAACTTATCACCAACGGGTCGTCGAATCACATTTAAGTTGACACTTTACTGAAACACTTTTAATTAGTTGGATGAAACGTTTAAGTGTTGAAAATGAAACATTAGACCTAAATTGTTCTTACACGTTATAGGGCACATGTAGGTCGACTTGGACTTTTATATCATCTAGTGCACGTTTGAGAATCAGGTGAGTCTCATGACCCATTTTTAATTTAACTGTTTTGAAACTTTTGAGGGAGAATGCGTGGGGAAACACATGTTTTGAAACGAGTAGAAACATAGTCTCATTTTGTTACATGGGTTGGAAACAATAATGCCCAAAGTCCCTTCAAATCTATGATCCTTAACTATTGTGCACGTTACCGACGTGAATAGTACTACTCGGGATTAAAACACCACACCCGTGGTTAGTCGCGCTAACTTAGATTGGAGGTCTAGCAGGTGATATTTGCCCAACAATTCACTTCGATATTTTCACATTAAAACATCAACAGGGGCGTACATAGAAACGTTGTTATGTCTTGATCATATAGAGTTCATGGTAATTACTAGAGGAATCGTCTACTTTAGACAATGTCGGTTGACTCGTTATTTTTATATGTCAAATAAACATGTGAAACTCACCAACAATTTTTGTTAACGTTTTTAGCCATGCATTCTTAGATAACTGAAGCACTGGAAACACATATGGAGTCACAAGCATTAGGAATATGCAATTGGGAGTTTTCTTTTTATAGCCTATAAGAACAATGTGATGCGATCTTTTTGGGACAAGATTTGCAATTCTTATTTAAATTTTTAATAAACAAACAATTAGAGTTGTTCAATGTAAACAATGATTTATAACGATCCATGACGTCATCACGCCCCCGAGTTTCCGTTGTCGTTGGCTTTTTGACAATGTGCGATTATAGTCTCCCAAATTGTTAACTTAGCAAACGGCCTTCCATGAACTCGTGCATATTCAACACAAGATTCTTCAGCAACAGTCTCATCGTCTTGATCATCTTCTAACTCGTCCATCCGTCTAGAGAAGATTTTGTTAAATCTTCGAAGCACTAATGAAGAGGTAGGTCCCAGCAGAGCCCAGTTGGTCCCGCAAGACTCACCTTGAACAGGGACGTCTGCGCAAAGGCCATCTGCTTCCGCAGGACCCACCATGCTCAGAGAACCTTACGCGCAGTACGCAAGCTGTACACGCAGGGAAAGCCTCCCAATGGTGAAGTACCCCGCCTGTTCCCGCAGTTGCGGATACAAGCCATCAGGGAAGGCTACCCGCAAACAGCAGGGCTACACGCACAAGACAATAGATACTTCAGTAGTCACATGAAGGAATGAGCAAGACGGGAACAATCCCGCCAAAATGAGCCAGTCCGTATGATTCTGAAAGATCTTCTGTACTATACCTACCAAGGTATGGATAGGACAGACAATCTGACCAGAACAGCCCATGAGCCAATCACAGGGTGACAGCTCACCGACAACAGTACGAGGAGGAGCACCCTCTAGTACTGTTTGTCACTATTAGCCGCTGCCTACTCACCAACCCTTACTGCAGGGCATGCGCAGCCTACAGTTGGTGAAATAGTGTTACTGTTGGCCGTAACCTATTCACCAACCAGCATGGCCTGCGTATAATCCACAGTAGGTAGGACGTGCATAATCTACAGTTGGAGGAATAGTGCAGCCGACATAGTTACTGTTGGCCGTAACCTATCCACCAACCAGTATGGCCTGTGCATAGTCCACTGTTGGTAGAACAGGAATACTATTCAGCCGGCTATACCTTCTAACCTACCTTCGGCTATAAATACTCCAACATCTTGGAATGGTAAGATCATCTGATATCAAGTTATCTAGCAATCTCTTAATATACACTTATATTCAGAGCAATCTAGTCTGATTCTCACGCCGGAGGGTGGTCACAAGGAGGAACCCCCCCCCCCCTTCTCAGTGACGAGCTTACGGTGTTTGTTTTGCAGGTCTCCTGAAGAACAGCCTTCTCAGTTAGATCTCATCCGTGGGAAACATTACTTAACCCCCAGATTATCTATAATCTGTCCAGATTATCTATAATCTGTCCAGGGTTCACTTAGTGTTTCTTCATTGGCGCCATCCGTGCATAAAAGCTAGAACTATTTTAGTTTTTTCACAATTTCTGAAGAAATGGTTAACGTTACTCCGGTCCAAAGGCCAGTAACCGACCAAGAAACCCCGGTAACAACCCCAGCAACTGGGGGGAACACCGGCGGTTATACAATCCTTACGAACACTACTCCGACCACCAAGGCCGGAGCAAGTGCAGTAAATATTCCACTGGGGTTCACCGACACCCAGTTGGAAAAACGAACAAGGGCCCCTCGCCAAACACTAGATCAAGTGAAGGCGTGGGCCGAAGCACGGCAAAGAGAATTCCAAGCCGAATTGGATGAACGCTTGCGTTCAGCTCAACAGGCTGACGAATTCGGCAGTACTCGCCAACACCTCAATATGAGCAGTGACTGCGAGTACTCAGATGAGTTGGAGTCCGATACCGACGCGAACCCTCGCCATAAGGCGAAAGGGAAGCGTAAGGAAACGGACGTCCAACCAAAAAGGAATTTTGGGGAAGCTTTTCAACCAATCGCGGAGAGAAACCCGCGTGACTTCTCCAAAACCTTTAGACCAACTGCTACAAATGCAGGAAAATCAAAATTCGCAAGGGACATTGCGGAAGCAATCGCCCCGAGAAGTGCCAAACAGATGTCCAACATTGGCACTTATGATGGTCTATCCGACCCAGACGACCATTTGAACAGGTTCATTGCGGGGGCTACCGTCAGCAACTGGACGGAACCCACGTGGTGCTACATGTTCCAGATGACTCTGGTCGGAGCGGCCAGGGCATGGTTCGATCGTTTACCGATCCACCACATATATGACTGGGCGGACTTTCAGAACAAGTTCAGCCAGCACTTTAGCCAACAGATGAAGTACACTGAAGAGCAGTGGACGATCCTCAACTGCGTGAGAGAGGAGGATGAATCTTTACTAGACTTCATCACCCGCTTCAACTCCAAGAAACTGAGTCTGGGCAACGTAAGTGAAGATCTCGTTCGCGCCGCTTTCATCCAGGGCGCCGAGTACCCAGAGCTTATCCGCACATTAACGGGTAAGGACGGCATGCCATCCACATGGGATGCCATCATGACGGCAGCCAAGCGCTTTGCCGAGACAGAGAAGCAGCTGGGAAGAGATCTTCCCCAGAGTACTCACCTCTACACGCAGAGGACAAGGGAGAACAACGTTAGGACCGCCCGGCAGAACAAAAAGAGGCGGCTAGGTATTTGGCAGTCAAGGGTAAACTTTGACACCTCATCCAGCTCTCGCCCTCTTGTTGGCGGAAGGGACAACACACACCCTTCAAACCGAAAACACCGGTGGACGCCACTCACCAAGAGCGTCACGGAGATATTTGCCACGGAAAAATTGCCATGGCCAAAAGCCCCATTGATCCGGCAGAAACCTAATGCGGATCAAAGCAAATCCTGTGATTTCCACGGGACAAAGGGTCATGGTACTGAAGAGTGCACATCCCTGAAGGATATTGTTGAGACATTTGTGAAGGATGGAAGACTTGCACATCTCGTGGCATCAATCAGGAAGGGAGGAAGAAATGACAACCGGTACAGAGGTAACGGACGAAAGCCCGTCGACATCAGCATCAACATGGTCCATGGCAAAGTCGCAGGAAGAAAAAGACGAGCGACAGAACCATGCGCGTGGAAGGAAGCTGAGGTGCGCTTCCCGCGAGTGCCAGGAGGCCCCAGCAAAGAAGGCCCCATCGTCATCAAAAGCCAGCTGGGGCATTACATCACTTCCCGCACTCTTGTTGACAACGGCGCTTCGTCAACAGTGATGTACAGGCAGTTCTTTGACAAGCTGGATGATGAAGACAAAGAACGCCTGGAAACGGTCTACGCTTCAATGGAAGGGTTTGACGGCAGTACAGAAACCCCCCTGGGTATCCTATCTTTCCCCGTCACTCTTACAGATGGAAAACACTCCCGCACAGAGGATGTGGACTTCGTCGTGATGAGGAAGCCACACCACACATACGACATCCTCTTCGGGAGAGACGGGATGGCAAGATTCAACGCCGTGGTATCTTCAGTCCACGGCATGATGGGATGGCCAACAGCTGAGGGTGTGGCGATGATCACTGGCATTCCCCAGGTATGCATCGCATCTGTCTCATCTAAACCCAAACCAAAGATGGCTAAACCAACCATCACCGAACCGGAAAAATGGGCCTTCAATGGCAAATACCCCGACCAGGCCGTTACCATTGGACCAACAATCGTTGATCCCACCCGCACCTTACTCAAACGCCTACTGCAGAAAAACGCTGACATCTTTGCGTGGACACCAGCTGATATGACTGGTGTACCCCGAAGTAAGGCGGAGCATAAGCTCAAGTGCGATCAGGCTGTTACGCCAGTCGTACAAAAGCGCAGAGTAATGGGGCCTGAACAAACTAACGCGTGTAGAACCCAAGTCAAGGAACTCCTTGACGCAGGCATCATACGCGTTAGTAGATATCAAACATGGGTTGCAAATCCCGTAATGGTACCGAAGAATGACAAACAATGGCGCATGTGCATAGATTTCAAAGATTTGAACAAAGCATGCCCCAAAGATTGTTATCCGTTACCAGAAATTGATCTTAAGGTGGATTCGTTGGCACCATTTCGCCTTAAATGCTTCTTGGATGCGTATAAGGGGTACCATCAAATCCACATGGTCGTAGATGACCAGGACAAAACCGCGTTTCGGACGCCCGATGGTACATTTTGTTATAAAATGATGCCCTTCGGACTTAAGAATGCAGGGTCCACGTACCAACGCCTGATGGACAAAGAGTTTCATGCCCAAATCGGGAGAAACTTGGAAGTCTATATGGATGATTTGGTCATCAAAAGCCCCGAGCCAGAAGCGATGTTGAAAGACATTGAAGAAACCTTCAACACGCTCAGAAAGATAAACATGAAGCTCAACCCGAGCAAGTGTTCATTTGGGATGGAAGAAGGGAAGTTCTTGGGAGTCATTGTTACTAAAGATGGCTTCAGAGCGAACCCTGAAAAGGTCGAAGCCATTGTTAAAATGGAATCACCTACCACCATCAAACAGGCTCAGACACTGAATGGACGACTAGTCGCACTTAATCGCTTCTTGGCAAACCATGCAGATAAGTCGTTTCCTTTCGTGTCAACATTAAGAAACTGCTTAAAGAAAACGCACTTCCGCTGGACACCAGAAGCGGAAGCAGCTTTTCAGGAGATTCGGTCACGCCTGATCGAACTCCCAACACTTACAGCACCACAAGCGGGAGAGGAGTTAATCCTATACCTTTCCGCAACAGATAGAGCAACCGGGGCAGTACTGCTAACAGAACGAAAAGGCATCCAGATGCCAATCTATTATGTTAGCCGTGTACTAACAGACGTAGAAACCCGGTACTCTACCCTCGAAAAATTAGTCTTGGCACTTATACACGCTTCACGCAGGTTAAGACGATATTTCCAGGGCCACCCAATCACCATTCTCACCAACTTCAAACTCTCAAACGTTCTAGGCAAACCCGAATTATCGGGACGTCTAGCCAAATGGGCAATTGAATTGGGAGAATATGCAATTAAGTACAAGCCAAGACCAGCCATAAAAGGCCAGGTCCTGGCCGATTTTATTGCAGAAGTCCCCGCTACGCGGGAGAAAGAGTGCCAGGAGGAGGCTCAACCCTCCCCAGCACAGGACATCAACGATATCTGGCGACTCTATACTGATGGAGCAGCCAATAACGAGGGTTCAGGCGCAGGGTTAAAATTAACCAACCCAGCGGGCCAAGAATATACTTACGCTATTCGGTTGGATTTCCCAAGTACAAATAACGAAGCCGAATACGAAGCATTCTTGGCCGGATTGAGAATTGCGCGTAAAATGGGAGTGAAAAACTTGGAAGCCCACGTGGATTCCATGCTGGTGGCCAACCAAATAAATGGGACGTACACGGCTGTGAATGACATAATGGCCCTGTACCTCGCCCAGGCAAAAACCCTTATGCGTGATTTTAATGATTGTAAAGTCATACACGTTAAGCGCAGAGAAAACAAATCTGCGGATGCGTTAAGCAAGCTTGCATCACTGGCCTTCACCCACTTGGGAAAGGACATCCGCATTGAACTCCTCGAAGCACCATCAGTCCCGCACAAGGAAATTTGTGTCATCCAAACCGGTACAGAAACGTGGATGACACCAATAATAAATTACCTTGCAGCAGGAACACTACCAGAATCAAAAACACAGGCAAGAAAACTACGCTGTAAAGCACTAAATTATCAACTCATCAATGACAACCTTTACAGACGTAACTTTCTTGGCCCACTTTTAAGATGCGTGGACAACCAAGATGCTGACTACCTCTTAAGGGAAGTACACGAGGGCATCTGTGGAGTTCACGCAGGTCCCCGCGCTGTTGTGGCTAAGCTGAACAATGCGGGATACTTTTGGCCGGGGATGCATATGGATGCACTGGCATACACTAGAAAATGCAGGTCTTGCCAGCTTTACGCACCCAACACGCATCGCCCGAAGAACGAACTTGTTCCAGTCACTTCTTCGTGGCCATTTCAGAAGTGGGCCATCGATGTGACAGGCCCATTTCCCACAGCAGCAGGAAATGTTCAAATCCTAGTGGTAGCCATCGATTACTTCACCAAGTGGATAGAAGCAAAACCTTTAGCCCAAACAACCGCAAAACATATTAAAAAATTTATTTGGGAATTTATTATCTGTCGTTTTGGACTTCCACAGAATCTGGTGAGCGATAACGGCACCAACTTTGCTGACAAGAGGCTACAGCAGTGGCTGAAAGAACTTCAAATCACCCACACCTTTACCTTAGTGGCACACCCGCAAGGTAATGGTGAGGTGGAAAGAGCAAACAAGAGCATCGTCGATGGCATAAAGAAAAGACTCTTGAAACACAGATCCGGCTGGGTGGACGAGCTCCCGCACGTCCTTTGGGCAAACAGAACGCTGAAAAAGGCCAGTACGGGGGAAACTCCGTTCAGTCTCACTTATGGCACTGAAGCCATGATCCCAGTCGAAATTGGTTTACCCTCACCAAGGGTCTTGATCCAGCCAGAAGACAATGATGCGGAAAGACGGTTAGACCTTATGCTAACCGAGGAACGCAGAGACTTAGCCGCAGTGCGTGAAGAAAATTACAAACGACAAATGCAAAAGTACTACAACACGCGGGTAAAACTCTGCAACTTCAATGAAGGAGACTACATACTGCGTAACAACGAGGCTTCAAACCAAGAGCGCCCAGGAAAGCTGGCCCCGGTCTGAAGGTCCAGCCCCGCGAGAAGCCCCGCGCGTACCTGAAGGTCCAGCCGTCGAGGCCGATGGCGGAGGCGGCATGGTTTCCGCCGCAGTCGATGGCGGAGGCATGGTGTCCGCCACGGACGCCGCCGAGGAATCAGCAGCAACAGTAACCGCCGGCTCGGTGAACGATGCTGTAAAAATTGCACTCACCGCCGGCGGTGACGTCATCTCGGCTGGAACAGTTGGCTCAAAGGATTGAGCAACTGGACCAGCGGAAGCAGGCGAAGGTGCCTGGGTCGACGCCTCAGGTAGGCTGACCGAGCCTACCGTCATTGGCGGAGAGGTACTCCCCTGCGCTCCACCCTGGAATGCGTCAACATCCACGCCTGCAGAAAGAAGACAAGTGTTAATAAATTTATGAAGTATGATAAATCTACAAAAAGAATGTTTATACTTACGGGTTTTCTTGAGCCTGAACGTACGGACGGGCGGGGATGAACCCGATGGAGCCGGTCTCTTGATGCCGGTCACCGTCGTCGTCGGTTCTCCGGAGGTAACAGGCGTAGCCTCCGGAGCAGTGGTCTTCTCACCACCGGGGTTCCCCGCCACCTCTTCATTATCTGACTCGGTGTCAGATAGAAGCACCGGATCAGCTGTGGAGGCCACCTTCTCCTTCCCTTTCCCGCCGGCAGCCTTCCTCTTCCGCACTAGCGGAGGACCATCTGCGGATTCCTCAGAAGAAGACAGGATGTAAGGAATTCCAGCAGCGGGTACAGCATTGAGGGGTTGAGGATAGAATATCGCCTTACCTGGCCGCCGGTGGCTCAGGATCTCTTGGCCCGGCGGATAGACCTCCACAAACCGATCCGCCATTTGTTCCAGGATGGGCAACTCGTTCTCGTCTAGAGCACGAGTACCCATCCGCGCGGGACCGTCAGCTTCCCGCGGGTACAGGAGCGACTCCAAGTTGTTCCCCTCTGAAAGAAAATAAACAGTTAGAAGATAAACTCGTATAAGCAAAGAGAAACGGAGCATACCGTAAGGGATAGAGTTCGAACCGTATTCGAGGACGATTGGAACCTTTTGCGCGTCAGCCTCTTTCCACACTCGGCTCATCCCCAACATCACCATCCCGGACTCCGGAAACCGGAGATTGGACCAGGGATATCTTTGCAAACCATTCCGCCTCCTGGTAGTTTGTGGCGTGGTGGCTCGGAATGGCTTGGCCATTTTTAAACTTCATGGCAATGGGGACGGCGCGAGCAGAAATGTAGAAGAACTCCCGCTTCCACGATCGGAGACTGCGCTCTGTCGCGCAAATCTTCAAACCCTTGATTCGGGTTGTCAGGGTGTACCACCCCTGGATGCACCTCCAAGTATAGAAGGTCATCAGGCGGTCCACGTAGGGCTCAACACCCAATATCCGGCACACCCACTCGAAGTGGCGAATCTTCGCGATCGCCATTGGGTGCAGCTCGGTCAGATGAACACCGTGCCTTTCGAGGACACGGTAAACAAACTTTGTCAATGGGAACCTAAGGTTCCCATAAACAAAGAATGCAGCATATACCCCGATCTTGCCACTGGGGGCATCGTACACGGTCTGATGGGGTTCAGGAAACTCAGGCTCGAGAGGATCGAGCATGAACTTCCTAACAACATACCGGTACTGATCGCCGGGCAGAGCACACTGGCACTCACCAGCAGTACTCTTGTCATCGGCCGAAGACTCAAGATCACGAGAAGACATTGTGCAGAAAAAAGAAAGCGATTTCGGGAAAATGCTAGCCTGAAAAGGGGAGTATTTGCCGGAAATCGCTAAAGAAGAAGAAGAGAAGGGTGAAAGTGTGGATTGCAAACAGCCCTCTCCCCCTTTATATACTAATCGCAATTAATGCGATGAATTTAATGCGGAGGAGAGAGAAATCGAAGGTGCAATGAAACTATGACACGTGGCATAAAGCAGGCTGGAAACAGCTGTTGACAGGACGTGTGCCAGCAATTTCGCGGCCACGCGCCAGAAAAATCGCGCCCACGCGCCTGAAAAAGGGACTGGAATGACCATATAATGTCACGTCACTATAACTTCCTGCACGTCCTGACACAGTCAGAAGAAACCGTCGCACGACGTTTCAGACATTTGGACTGTTCCTATCTTTCTACCAACTCTTCGAATTTTGAAATTCAAAATTCAAAAAAGATTCAAAAGTAAGCGGGAAAACACCCCTTACCTTGGCAAACAAGTAACCATAAGACGGATGCGGGTACAGTGTTAAGGCAAAACCCTTCACATACCTAGCACCCGCAGGGAATTGAAGCCAAGAATACCTTGGCAACCAAGTAACTATAAGACAGGTGCGGGTACAGTGTTAAGGCAAAACCCTTCACATACCTAGCACCCGCAGGGAATTGAAGCCAAGAATACCTTGGCAACCAAGTAACTATAAGACAGGTGCGGGTACAGTGTTAAGGCAAAACCCTTCACATACCTAGCACCCGCAGGGAATTGAAGCCAAGAATACCTTGGCAACCAAGTAACTATAAGACAGGTGCGGGTACAGTGTTAAGGCAAAACCCTTCACATACCTAGCACCCGCAGGGAATTGAAGCCAAGAATACCTTGGCAACCAAGTAACTATAAGACAGGTGCGGGTACAGTGTTAAGGCAAAACCCTTCACATACCTAGCACCCGCAGAGAATTGAAACCAAGAAGGATCTTCTAGGCAATGCTTGCGGATAGAGGAATAACATCCCCGCATAATGGGAACGTCGAGAATTATATTGTTTGAAACTCCGTAATGGAATTGGTGGTCTTAGCATAATTGATCACTATGTTGAAAACCACCAGAACCTCATGGAGACTATATACAAGTAAGACTCAACGCTCCTGCCTTGCGAGAAGGTTACATACCTACCCGCATCATACCCAAAGATCAAGCAAAAAAATCGGGAATTTTTGCAAGTGACACTAGGAAACCCGCGGGAAGAATCACCACGGAGAACCTTAAAACTAAAAAGCCTTTTCAAAACCCCTTGCTCAAAGTCCAAAAGTTCACCTCACTTTATTAAACATTCATGAGAAGAACATTGGACTGGGGGGACTTGAAGAGGTAGGTCCCAGCAGAGCCCAGTTGGTCCCGCAAGACTCACCTTGAACAGGGACGTCTGCGCAAAGGCCATCTGCTTCCGCAGGACCCACCATGCTCAGAGAACCTTACGCGCAGTACGCAAGCTGTACACGCAGGGAAAGCCTCCCAATGGTGAAGTACCCCGCCTGTTCCCGCAGTTGCGGATACAAGCCATCAGGGAAGGCTACCCGCAGACAGCAGGGCTACACGCACAAGACAATAGATACTTCAGTAGTCACATGAAGGAATGAGCAAGACGGGAACAATCCCGCCAAAATGAGCCAGTCCGTATGATTCTGAAAGATCTTCTGTACTATACCTACCAAGGTATGGATAGGACAGACAATCTGACCAGAACAGCCCATGAGCCAATCACAGGGTGACAGCTCACCGACAACAGTACGAGGAGGAGCACCCTCTAGTACTGTTTGTCACTATTAGCCGCTGCCTACTCACCAACCCTTACTGCAGGGCATGCGCAGCCTACAGTTGGTGAAATAGTGTTACTGTTGGCCGTAACCTATTCACCAACCAGCATGGCCTGCGTATAATCCACAGTAGGTAGGACGTGCATAATCTACAGTTGGAGGAATAGTGCAGCCGACATAGTTACTGTTGGCCGTAACCTATCCACCAACCAGTATGGCCTGTGCATAGTCCACTGTTGGTAGAACAGGAATACTATTCAGCCGGCTATACCTTCTAATCTACATTCGGCTATAAATACTCCAACATCTTGGAATGGTAAGATCATCTGCTATCCAGTTATCTAGCAATCTCTTGATATACACTTATATTCAGAGCAATCTAGTCTGATTCTCACGCCGGAGGGTGGTCACAAGGAGGAACCCCCCCCCCCCTTCTCAGTGACGAGCTTACGGTGTTTGTTTTGCAGGTCTCCTGAAGAACAGCCTTCTCAGTTAGATCTCATCCGTGGGAAACATTACTTAACCCCCAGATTATCTATAATCTGTCCAGATTATCTATAATCTGTCCAGGGTTCACTTAGTGTTTCTTCAACTAACAAAATACGCTTGCACTTTGACCTTATTTGATCACTTGTATGCTCGTTTGGGAAACCCATTTCCTCGTCAAATCTCTTTGTAATGCGATCCCAATAATTTTGAGCTAATAATTGACCACTTATTAATTCGTCCTTGACGTGTATTATAGTAAGGATCAAGGCGCGCTCCTCTTCTTCGGTCCATGCGTTCATCTTCAATTCAATCGCTGGAATAACTAAATAAACAAGTAGTAAGCCAACGGCTTGATGTTGTTAGCTAATAATAATAATAATGTATAAGATCAGAAGGACCGAGAGATGAAGTGACAAACCGGTGGTGGCTCGTGGCGGAAGGGGACTGTATGTGGTGGCCGGAGTCTTGTTACAAACTTAACGCTAATAAAAACTTAGTGAGGGAGGGTGTTGTAGTTACGTGGAGAAGAAGATTTCTAAGTTTAATATTATTTTATGATACCCATCTCATCTCAATTTCAATATGTCAAGTTTAAGTGAGTTCAAATTAGTAAGTGGATTCACCTAAATCTTGATCCAATAAAAAAACAAATTTAACTTGAAAAAGGAAAAGTTACTACGTGTAATAAGTTATGCATTCGTGCTTTTAGGGCCATTTAGTTTATGAAATTCATTAAAAGAAATTGTAAATGTAATTTGAGTGCAATCCTTTGGAGTCACCATTTGGTTAAACTTTTCATAATGGAAACAAATACCAGCGGCTTTCTTGGCTTGCATTTCAGCTTGAGTTAGGCGCTAGCTAGCTTCAGGGAAGGGGAAGCGGGCTGCACATGGGTTTGAGTGGAACTTGGTAGCACGGTTGGAGCAATGATCCCGGCATTAAGTTTGTCTTCGATCAAAGAAGCGAGCCCATATAGGCTTAAGGATGGCCATCTTGGTTTAAATGTCATGTTTAAGACCAGAAACAAAGCAATTTTTAAGGCCTCTTGAGATAACCCGATTACTAATCCTCTTAACACGATTGATAACCCGATAACACGACTTTTGGGAACGTGGCTCTCGTATGTAGAGGGTCCGAAACGGAGTTCCAGTGCACGGGAAAATTCCGGCCATGTTCCCAAAAGTCGGTTGGCAGACAAGTGTTTGTAACAACTAAGCGCCTCACCGGTGAAGTAGAAGGCGGAAAGGGAGAGACGTTGGTTCTTTGGAATGTTATAGTAGGTGAAGTAGTTGCCGGCTTGAAAGAGCCAATCTAACGGGTTAGACCCATCAAAGGTAAAAGCAAAATTTTAGGAGTGTGAGGCTGGTTGTTACCGGGCGGTTGGGGGGGGGGTGGCGAATAGGCGAACCGATTATTAATTTTAGCAGATGAGAAAGAAATTTACATAAGATGATTAAAAGGGAATTGTTGGACTTAAAAAGGACTCAATGGCGTTCGAGTTTATAATATTTACTCCCTTCGTCCCATTATAAGTGTCATATTTGGACTTTTCAAGTCTTTTTTTTGCAACTTTGACCGTGAATATTTTTGTTCGTGTCATATAATACTTGATGAAAATTATATCAATGTAAAATACATTTAAAACACGATCCATTCATATATTTTACATCAAGTATTATATAACACAAACAAAAATATTGCCGGTCAAAGTTAAACAAGAAAGACTTGAAAAATCAAACTATGACACTTATAATAGGACGGATGGAGTCGTTCTTTCTTGATTTTATCATAGTAAGCTTGTATGAGGTTGTAATAAACTTTAACACATATATGTTACGAGTATTTATTTATTATTTTTTTTTATAGAAAAATAGGCGAACCGATTATTAATATGAAGCTTTAAACTCCTTTTTTCTTGATTTTATTGTAATAAGCTAGTAACTTTAAACTTAAAAAGGAGGTTTTAAACTTTAATTTCAATTATGATCCCAACACATTAAAAGGTCCAAGGAATACCACATTCTATGCAATAATCTTATCTTTTAAAGGTTAATAATAACTAATACGGAGTACTAAATAAAGTTTAAAAGGTTAAATTATTTGTTAATAAACCAATATGGTGTTAGGTAAATCCATTTTATCGATTTGAACTCCCTTTTTCATCATTTTACTGCAGAAGTAAAATTTAGTTTTTGAGACTTTAAAAGAAACTTTTATTCTTAAATCCAAAATCTCATCTACACAACAATAAAAGGTCGAAGGAATATTAATATTTATTTAGATGCATGGTAAATGATTTAATACAGTAATCTCTTATTCTACATCGCGTACGTGATATTTTAGAGCGTTGGTTTCAAAAAACGCAATAACCCTAAAATCACAACTACGTGATCTGCCCGTTGGCTTACTCTTGATTTTCCGTTTATTTAGTTATTATTGGTTTGGGTTCCTTTTTTGGCCCACCTGCAACTTTCTTGGCCCAAACCAAATACAATTCTGAATATAGAGAAAAGGGTTCTTGGGCCGGATAGAATCATAGAGGTGCAGAAAAACGATTCTTGGGCAGTCCGGGAACCGGACCGGGTACAAGGCGTATGGTTCGATACCCACCAGAACCGGTTTGGGTATAGAACCGGGTACAAACCGTATTTTTTTAGATATATAAATAAATTCGATCGTTGGCAACAACTATGAATGCAACGGATATGGACTTTATAAGATTACACAAATAAATAAATACAAACATTATCAGTACAATTCAATATCAATTATTTCTTACACTAAACAATTTTCATTCTTTCTTCACAGGAACTCACACTACATATATTCTACTCCAACAACCAAAATGCAGAGCTCTATACTCTGGAAAATGAACGTTTGGTCCGAAGACAAGGAGTACGCCTTGGCCCTTAGTTTTGTACACGTTAGGGCCGAAAGTACGACTGTTCATTTTTTGGTTCCTGACTTTTGGGACTGCGTTAAGGATAGATTTGACGGGGAAATAGTTTTTGTTGCTGAGCGTACAAAGGATCAAATATTGTTAAAGTGGGGAAAGATGGCGTCGGTGCTTGAGAAATTTCGGAGAGTCTACAGCAGACTGATGGGAACGGGCTGTTTGGTAGATGTTCGAATTGATGAGGCTGTCGTTGCAGAGGCTTGTGCTGAATATGCACGAGTTTATGGAAGGCCGTTTGCTAAGTTAGAAATTTGGAGGCTTTTAACCGTCAATTAATTTTAGGTTCTATGATAGAAATTGTTTACTTTTTAGTTTGAAATTTGTACAAAATATTACTCAAGTTTGCATATACCAAAAATTCGTATGTTGTGGCAATAAATGTAGCCAGAAAGTTAAAAAGTAAACATAAGTTGCAGAGTTGGAGTTACAAACTGAAAATATACATTTTTCATCGTTAAACTAAACGATAAGCTCACGTCTTAAAACAAAAAATCATAAACAATCAAAGAAACTACAATATACGAGCAAATCAAGAGCACCACATGAAGGTACGTACCGTTTGTGACCCCATTTAGTCGTAAGTTAAACAATAAAAAGGATGATAAAAACTTATTGAAAACCATGAAGATTATTGTTTGTCTTTAGCGTCACGAGCTAGGTTTTCAAAGGGAAGAAAGAGAGACAAGTGATACAAAGGAAACCCGACAAAAAATCTTCCACCAAAAACATCCAAAGCTCAACAACTTATACAATAAAACGCAATAAAAACACAAGTATACATATGGAATCGTTCGAAAACTTGAGTCACTGATCAACTTTCAGTACTACAAATTAGTAAATTACAAATCAGGTGACATTTCATAAAGCAAACGAATTAACAGGTGGCTACAAATTACGCATAACGACAGTAGGCTAATCAAACATAAAACTACTCTGCTGCACCTCGTCCAACATCGTATCATAATTTAACTGTTTCGTGATTTTATTGTAGTAAGCTGGCTGTTTTAAACCTGAGAAGGGAATTTTTGGACTTCAATTTGAAATCTAATCCAAATACATTAAAGGCCGAATAAGTACCACATTCTATTTAACAACCATATCTTTTTACTCAAATAATGTAAAACTTAACAGGTTGAATTAATTTTTAATACCAATATGGTTTCTTAGACCGGGTGTTGTGGAGCCGTCATAGGGGCGCCTTCCTCCACACCAGTCATCACGCGTTAAGCCATCACCCTACAACAACACATGGAGTCACAAAATTAGGAATATGCAATTGCGAGTTTTCTTTTTATAGCCTATAGAAACAATGTGATGTGATCTTTTTGGAGACAAGATTTACAATGCATATTAAAATTTTTATTAAACAAACTATTAGAGTTGTTCGATCTAAACAGTGACTAGTTACTACAATCCATGACGTCATCACGCCCTCGCGTTTCCGCCATCGTCGACGGGTGGACTATGTGCAATTAAAATCTCCCAAATTGCTAACTTAGCAAACGGCCTTCCATAAACTCGTGCATATTCAACACAACATTCTTCAACAAGAGTCTCATCGTCTTGCTCATTTACCAACTCGTGCATATGCAAACGGCCTTCGAAGATTTTGTGAAATCTTCGAACCACTAACCACATACTCTTACACTTTGACATTATTTGATCACTTGTATGCTCGTTTGGGAAACCCACCTCCTCGTCAAATCTCTCGGTAATGCGATCCCAATAATTTTGAGCTAATAATTGACCACTTATAAGTTCCTCCTTGACGTGCATCACAGTAACGATCAAGGCGCGCTCCTCTTCTTCGGTCCACACGTTCATCTTCTTCAATCGCTGGAATAACTAAATAAACGAGTAGTAAGCCAACGGCTTGATGTTGCTTAGCTAATAATAATAATAATGTATAATAACTAAATAAACGGAAAATCAATAGTAAGCCAACGGCTCTATTTTGTTTAGCTTCTTTCTGGGTATTAAAATTTACAAAACTTATTATTATCTTCTTTAATCCTTAGCCAATTTTAATGGTTTTCCAGATATTTATCGAATAATCATATGTATAAGTCCGTAAAATAATAATAACAAAAATAATAATGATAATGTACAAGAGTAGAAGGACCGAGAGATGAATAAAGTAGTTACCTGTTTCGTAGATGAGAAGTAAGCGATGGCGGTACTACGGAGTCGCGGTGGAAGGTGGTTGAATGTGGTGGCCGGAGTGTTGTTAAAATTTACGAACGTACGCTAAAAGACTGTTTGAGAGAAGTAGTGAGGGTTTAGTATTATATAGGTGTTGTGGTTGCTTGGAGAAGAAGATTTCAACCCCAGTGATTTTCGTTGGGTTTATTTTAGGACACCGACCTTAGGGGGGAGGGGTGGTGGATGTGGTGGCATCACTCATCACACATCCCACCCAATCTAATGGTGCCACATCATCAACCCCAAATCCATCACATTTTGATGGAATTTGACAGGGGTGGTGGTGTGGTTTGGTGTGATGGACAGCTCATTCGACCACCTTCACCGGACCTTTTTCCGGCCAATTTTCCAGCCAGCTTCATCCCAAACACCAACCAACCCAATTCCCCCAAATTCTCACAAACCCTAATCTCACCACCACCAATGGCCGGATCCGAATCTGAGATCCAACCCGCCAATTCATCCTCCGGCGACGAAGCCGAACACTCATCCGACGGATCCGAATCCGACCCACCACCACCACCACCACCTTCCGATCAACCCGACCCGACTCCCACCAAACCCAGATCCAAAACCCCAATTCAATCCACCAACAAACGCCCCACACCCACCTTTTCGGCAACGACTCCGACATCGATTCCTTTGATCCATCACTTCCGGTGACCCACTCCTTCTTCCTGTTATATTTCCGGTGACCCATCACTTCCGGCGATCCATCATTTCCGGCGATGGCTCCCTCCAACGGTCATAACCACCCCCCCCCCCCCAACGGCTCCCAACGGTCATTTTTTTCCTCGAGAACCCCACCATCACCCTTCATCACTCGTGACACCCATCACGCAAAATCCATTTTTTCCGCGTGACAAAGGGGCGGCCGCGTTGTGGAGAGGCTCACCACGCGTGATGGGAGCTCCATCACGCACCGCCCTGTCCCCCCTTAATGTTAGTATGTAAAGCTTAAAGAGTGAGTTCAAATTAATAAGCGATTATTATATAAGTTTATAAAAGGTCCGCGAGATGCAATGGGGTATGCACGCAAACATGATATTGGATGCGTAACCGGTGTTACCGTTTCTGTATGTGTGAGACTTCACAATAGTACGTGCGTAACCCGAAGATAGTATGCTCATATTGCGGCATTGGAATCTTAACCGGTGTTAGTAAGCACATCACACAACGACTGCACACGCACAATCGGGTGTAGGTTGGCACGTAACGCTACATTGAACTTGTCTTGACCCGCAACCCATACCGCTTGACACTGTTTAAACCCGAAATTCGTTATGAATTGACCCCTTTCAACCCAAACTTGTCCCGACCCAAACCAAATTAACTTTTTTTGTATCGACCCATTCCAACCTTAACCTTTTTAGAACCATGACCCGAACGGCCGAACCCGCGTGGCTCGTATGCTGGTCTTTAATGGTAATCACATAACACGTTAAATTTTTAAAATGAAAAAAGTATAGCAATGTCATGCTCAAATTAAAGAGAAAAAATACTCGTTTTTATGGTATAATGTTTTTCAAAAAACTATTAGCATGTGAAAAAATTATAAACGTTTAAACTTCATCAGGGTAGTTGGTTTAAATTTGGAGGGAATATGTAACTATTATATAAATTAACAAAATGTTATTAAAGTTAAATGACCAACCTTGTATTATTTTTTTCAATAAATTAAAAATCAACCGTATTTTATTTTGTTTTTGCTAAAAGACAAAATTGTTAAAAGTCAAAATTGCTATTAAAATGTCTTAATCTTATGCATTATAGTTTGTACTAAAAGCAATAAATTTGGTACTCTTATAAATTAAGAGATCTCTCACTCATGCTTTATATATAATACAGATATAGATGGATGAGATAACAGATTTTGAATTTAAGTATAAAAAAATCAAGTCTCAAAATCTGAATTTAACTTCTACAATATAATGAAGAAAATGGGAGTTCATAACTTCAAATCGATAAATGGATTTACCTAAAACCATATTGGTTTATTAAAAAAATAATAATTCAGCCTTTTAAACTTTATTTAGTATTAGTTGATTATTGCATACAATGTGGTTTTACTTGGACCTTTTAATGTGTTAGAGATAAGATTTGAAAAGTCTAAAAATTCCTTTCTAAGTTTAAAGTAACTAGCTTACTAGTTACTACAATAAAATCAAGAAAAAAAGGGAGTTCAAAGCTTCAAATTGATAATCGATTCGCCAATTTTTTCTATAAAAAATAATTAATAAATAGCATATTGGTAATAAAGTTTAATTCAGTCTTATAAGTTTGAAATTACTAGCTTACTATGATAAAATCAATAAACAATTAAATTATAACAAACCCAAACGTCAGCGAGTTCTTAAAGTGTTCTCCATTTGCAAAAAAAGCCTGAGGGGGTTCAACCCCGTCGATAAGGTCATTGATTATCGGTGATTGATCGATAACATTGAGGTCATTATTTGACCCGACAACCCCAAAGAACGCATGTCAAAACCAAAGATCCTGTGACGTCACCGCCTCAAGTACAATAGTAGGGTCAGAGTGATCACCTCGATGGAATTGACCACGACAAGCAGTAGGACACATAGCCCAACCAACATGCATACAATCGAGGCTACTGCGCATCCGGGGGAAACCATTCCTTTCACCATGCACCTCGTATATGCGTTGGATATCATACGTTGTTGGTTTATGTAAGTATCTCCGCTTGTATAGCGATATGACCCCTAAATATAATTATTAAAATTATAAAAGTTATCTAAATTTTTAAAATTATATAAATAAATGTAAATAATAAAATTATAATAAAACTATATACCTCTACAAAAGTGGTTAAGTGAATCGCGTCCGATCTTTTAAGCCATTTGTAGATACCCGTCCAACATGTCCGAGCCAACACCATACGCTAGTTGCCGAAAAGCGGCGGTAATTTTTTACGTAGCCGTGAACCCGGGATTACCTCTAGCGTCATCTCTTTGTTGAAAATACTCAAAGTGCTCCGGCAAGTTATTTGCTAATTGCATGAGCAATCCTCTTAATGGCTCAAGTGATGTGTTCCAAACAACCCCTTAATGTTCTAAGATGTTAATACAGTTTTCTTTGTATCAACTTTTTTAAAGATACGGTTAGAAGCGGACCTAATGCATTGGGTCAAGTAATCCTAAATCTTTATATTTGTAGTTTGTAGGATTGAAGGTTGAGTGACTCTGTAGATTGCCAGACAAGAGCCCCAATTGATAATATGTGAAATAAAAATAAGAAAGACATATATTGGATTGCTAAGCATGTAATCCCTTCATTGAATCAACTTCGTTTGAACCGTATACTCGTGTTTTATTAATTTATTTATTTTTATGTATAATTTGTTGAGCTCTGGAGTTTGGACTTTTTAGTAGAAGACTTTTTTGTCAGGTTTCCTGTGGATCAGCAACCGTTTGTCTTTCTTCCCTTTGAAAACATAGTTCGTGAAGCTAAAAACGATAATCTTCATGTTTTTCGATAAGTTCTTACCATCCTTATTTTTTTTAGCTTACTACTTATTGGGATCACAATACCTTCATGTGGTGCTCTTGATTTGCTTTTATATTGTTATTTCCTTGACTGTTTATGATTATTTGTTTTAAAACGTGAGATTTTGGCTTAACTTGACAGTGATAAAAGTATATTTGTCGTGACAATGATCTATTTTGCTCGTGGTTATTGGAATCACGTATTTTCTTTCCAAGTGTTTCTATGGAAAAATGCAAGTTATGTATCCTTTTCGGCTACTACATACCGATTTTGAGATATTCATACTTGCTTGAGTAAATTAGATTGAAGGTTCATACAGATTGTGTCCATATTTTACTTTTCTTCCTAGGTTTGAGATTTTGGCAAAAACCGATCGTGTAACCTGGTCAAGAAATCGGTTTTAACCCAAACTGATCATACATCGTTTTTGACTTTTGTTGACCAAATCGAACCGTTTTTAATGCATGCTGGATTATTTTTAGGAAAAAAAAGTGAAACAAACTAGGATTCAACGGGCCACCAAGTTAACAAATTGTAAATGGGCCTTGAGCTAGATAGAATTATCTGGGGCGTCTTTATGAATTATGAATTGGGTTCGTATTTAATTTTGTGATGTTGGGTTATGATGGATTATTCAATTGTTAAGTTCATTTATTTAACAATCACCAAGATCTTATCATAACTTCGAAATTCTAGTTCCTTTTTAATTTCTAAATTGCTAGCTTACTACGATAAAATCATGAAAAAAAGGGTGTTCAAAGCTTCAAATTAATAAACGGATTCACCTACTTTTTTTCCTATGGTTGTGCGTTGTGTTTTAACTAGCAAAGGCTAGTGAAAGTGTCCCCATCAACATCGTCGTGTCACTACCGTGTAGACAATGTGCTTTAACTAGCTCATCCTTTAACTATATTAAAAAAAGGTAATTGGTTGTTAGTGGGGTAGGATCCCACGTTTTTCAGCCTTTTGGGCGCCGTCAGTAATAGTATAACTGGGAGAGGGGAAAAGGGATCACGGTGCTAGAAGTGTTATCGTAGGACAATGGTTTAATGCGTGATGACTGGTGTTGAGGAAGGCGCCCCTATAGCGACTCACAACACCCAATCTAAGAAACCATATTGGCATTAAAAATTAATTCAACTTGTTAAGTTTATATTATTTGAGTTTAAAAAGATAAGGTTGTTAAATAGGGGGAAGGTTCATGTACATTTTAATTTTAACATGAAAACGTAGGAAATAGTAACAATTTATAAAAAAATGAGAACGTATGAAGCAATACCAACTACAATACCAATTTACATAAACAATGATTTATAGTAACAAAGAAAGGAACCTAAAAATTACAAAATCAAGAATAAATAAATAACAACAAATACCAACAAATACTTATAACAGCAAAATAAAACATCTAATAATAACAACATATAAATCAGCAAATACTTATATTGTCTCATAATCGAAAATTAGCAAATTCGACAAAAAATAACAGCAAACACCTATAAAAATAAACCTAATAATAACAACAAATTGGTTCTCACCGTTTTCATGTTAAGAATAAAATGTATTTGATCATGTTTCTGTTAAATAGATCTTATTTGGCCTTTTAATGTATTGCGATTAAATTTCAAATTGAAGTCCAAATATTCCCTTATGTTTAAAACTACCAGCTTACTACAATAAAATCACGAAACAATTAAATTAAGATACGATGTTGGATGAAGCGCGGTGGAGTAGTTTTATGCTTGATTAGCATGTTGTCGTTTGTTGTATTATGATGTTTTCGGGTCTTGTTTGTGGTTGTTGTACGATCTAAAGCGTTTGTAGCCACTTGTTAGATCGTTTGTTTTATGAAATGTCACCTTTTAATAAATAGAGAGAAATAATCAAATTATAACAAACCTGAACATCAATGAGTCCTTTTTATGTTCAACAATTCTTTTTAGTCATCTCATCTTGCCCTTTGTTTTTTAATTATAGTGAAAGTTGGTAATATAAACTCTCAAAACATGTATTCTCGTATCAACTTTTCCAATGATCTAGTTTCATTTGTAATTTGTAGTACTAAAAGTTGAGTGACTCTAGGTTTTCAAAAGATAAACTCGGTTTATACTTGTGTTTTTTATTGCGTTTTCTTGTATAAGTTGTGAGCTTTGGATGTTTCTGGTGGGATACTTTTTTTGGGTTTCCTCTGTATCGGTTCTCTCTCTTTCATTCCTTTAAAAACCTAGCTCGTGACGCTAAAGACGATAATCTTCATGTTTTTAGGTAAGGTCTTATCATCCTTTTTATTGTTTTAACTTACGGCTAATTGGGGTCACAAACGGTACCTTCATGTGATGCTCTTGATTTGCTCGTATATTTTTTAGGCTTTTTTTGTTTCGCGACGTGAGCTCATCGTTTAATTTGATGATCAAAAAATAAATAAATATTTTTAGTTTGTAACTCCAACTCTGCAAGTTATGTTTTCTATTTTTTTCCTTTCTGGCTACAACATACCAATTTTTGGTATATGCAAACTTGAGTAAAAATTACATGGAAGATTCTTATAGTTTGTACATATTATCTTCTGTCCCTAGTAAAAATTTCAAACTAAACAAAAAGTAAACAATTTCTAACATACAACCTCAAACTAATTGACGGTTAAAAGCCTCCAAATTGCTAACTTAGCAAACGGCCTTCCATAAACTCGTGCATATTCGGCGCAAGCCTCTGCAACAGCAGCCTCATCAATTCGAACATCTACCAAACAGCCCGTGCCCATTAGTCTGCTGTAGATTCTCTGAAACTTCTCAAGCACCGACGCCATCTTTCCCCACTTTAACAATATTTGATCCTTTGTACGCTCAGCAACAAAAATAATTTCCCCGTCAAATCTATCCTTAACGCGGTCCCAAAAGTCAGGAACCAAAAAATAAACAATCGTACTTTCTGCCCTAACGTGTACAAAACTAAGGGCCAAGGCGTACTCCTCGTCTTCGGACCAAACGTTCATTTTCCAGAGTATAGAGCGCCGCATTTTGGTTGTTGGAGTAGAATATGTGTAGTGTGAGTTCCTGTGGAAAAAGAATGAAAATTGTTTAGTCTAAGAAATAATTGATATTGATTTTTTTTAAAGTTCATAACAGTTGCATTCATATTCGTTGCCAACGGTCGAATTTATTTATATATCTAAGAAAAAAATACGGTTTGTACCCGGTTCCATACCCAAACCGGTTCTTGTGGGTATCGAACAATGCGCCTTGTACCCGGTTCGGTTCCTACCCAATAGGCCTATACCCTGTTCCTGGACGGCCCAAGAACCGTTTTATGCACCTCTATCCGGCCCAAGAACCCTTTTCTCTATATTGAGAGGTTTGGGCCAAGAAAGTTGTTGGTAGGCCGAAAAAAGGAAACCAAACCATAATAACTAAATAAACGGAAAATTAATAGTAAACCAACGGCTCTATTAATATTACAAAACTTATTAACTTCTTGGCCAATTTTAATGGTTTTCCAGATTTTTATCGAATAATCATATATATAATGTGTGTAAGTCCGCATAATAATAATAATAATGTACAAGAGTGGAAGGACCGAGAGATGTTAAGTATTTACCTGTTTTGTAGATGAGAGGTAAGCGATGGCGGTACTACGGAGTCGCGGCTGAAGGTGGTTGAATGTGGTGGCTGGAGTGTTGTTAAAATTTACGAACGTACGCTAAAAGACTGTTTGAGAGAAGTAGTGAGGGTTTGATGAGGGACGTTTAGTATTATATAGGTGTTGTGGTTGCTTGGAGAAGAGGATTTCGACCCCGTGATTTTCGTTGGGTTTATTTTAGGACACCGACCTTAATGTTAATATGTAGAGCTTAAAGAGTGAGTTCAAATTAAAAAGTGGATATTATTTTTCTATTTGTTTTATTGTTATTATTTAAGTTTATAAAAGGAAGGATGTTACTGCCTTAGAATGCTTACAGTAATAATTCATCTATTTAATGAAGATTAATCAGAAAAAAAAAACTAAAATAAATAGTTATAGAAAATTATTAGATTACTGGAAGCTGCATACCTGCAAAACTGAGCAACTGATGAAGCGAAGATGAACAAGCTGCAAACGATTAAGAAGTTGGAGAAAACGATTGAAGTCATTTAGTACAGGTGTGAGTAACAGTGAAAGATATACAGAAGTCATAACTTTAGTTCCCAAAAACTGAAAAATGAAAATGACCATGGGAAAAAAACAAAGAGTTAATTACAGGTGTGGTAATAATGAAAATAAAATAGAGGTGGCTACTGGCTAGAGTAGAGCCTAGATGGATGGGACGGGATGAGATGGGTTGTGTGTGTATTAGTCAATTTAAAAGAAAGTAATCATTTTTTTTAAACGACTAAGTGTCCAAACCCAGCACTCAGTAGCTAAAGGTAGTCCGAGTCGGTCGTAAGTCCGGACGGATGGAGCCCCTAGTGGTCGAGGGATGCCTTGGATAAAACCCGACTCTCACGCTCGTCAAACGACACGACAGCGAGGAGCCGGTAAAACCGGGTGTGATCAGGACTCGAACCCTGGCAAACCAGGGTCATCCCTCATATCTCCAATATAAATTGGTGATAATGAGGTTTGAACCTCTTACTACTCACTAGTAAAGTGAGTGCTCTACCATTGAGCCACATCCCATGGGCATTTACATTAAAGGAAAGAAAAAAAGCGACGGGTTATGAGCTAACATGGAGAGGAGACGGCGAGTTAAGAAACATGTCGTCTCGATTTTCTAACGTAAAGCCAAAGACAATTTACTAAAAGGACAAATGGGGGATTTGAATTTTGGATATTTTGAATATCTCTCTAAAAATGAAACATTTTAGTAACTTTCCCTTTTTTTAAGGAAAGTTTACAAAATGGCCCAACTATAGAATGCGGTTCCAAATTTATCTCTTTTAATTCAAGTTTCCAACTTTGTCTTTGGTATCTCGTTGCCGACGACATGTTAGGGAACACCGACGATGTGTTACTGAATGAAGTGGTAACGACACGTGGCCGGAATCTGGCTGGAATAAGCCGTCGACGATGTGTTCTTCGACCCATTTAATCGCAGACGATGTGTTCTTGTTAACGACGTCAACGATGAGCTGTCATACCTGACACCTGTGTTTACATTGCCAGCGACTTGTTGAGATAACATAGGGTAAAACGGAGATAGCGTCTTGTATTTGGTGGCCAGCGTGAGTTGTCCAGGGTATAAAGGTAAGATGGGTCTGGTGGAAGTTGAAAGGTTGGGCGGGAGTTTCAATTATAAACGGGCCGAAGAAATAAACTGCTGAAACGACATGTTAGGTTAGAACACGACGCCGGGACCAAATGCTATACATAAACACATCGCCTACCCTGCGTTAGCAACATAAACGCATCGTCAACAAGTCGTCGGCGGTGTGAACACGGATGTCAGGTATGGTAGCCCGTCATTGACATCGTTAACAAGAACTTATCGTCTCGATTAAATAGGCCGGAGCACATCGTCGACGACCTATTCCGGCCACGTGTCATTATCCGATTTGTTCAGTAATACATCGTCGGTGTTCCCTAACATGTCGCCAGCGACGAGATACCAAAGGGACAAAGTTGGAAACTTAAATTAAGGGGGATATAATTGGAACCACATTCTATAGTTGGGCCATTTTGGGAATTTTCCCTTTTTTTAATCGGGATTAACTCTGTAATATAAAAACGCTTATCGGTGTCTAGTTGCAGGTTATATATGTATTGGCATTGGGTTGAACATTTTTAAACACATTTTCACTAGTTTTTCTCTTAGTTTCATCATGACATTTCTAACTTTTCTCCCTTTTTTAGTTTAATGTATTTTGACTCGTTAATATTTTACCTAAATTCAAAACAACTCAACATGTTATTAATTAGACTTTCGGTTATGGTTTATGTGTACCGACGTCCTGTTACGCATTACCAACATTGGGTTGAACAATTTTCTACACATTTTCACCTGTTTTTCTTTTGGTCTCATCATGACACATTCTTATTAGCAAATATTATTTATTATATTTGTTATATTAGAATTGTATTTGATTTATAGTTCTAGATAGTTTTATATTAGGTTTGTATTTGGTTTCTTGTCGGTTATGTATTATTCACCCTATATAAAGGGGGTTTGATTAATGAGAAGGTCAAGGAATTATATCATAAAATACTTTTAATTCTAACTTTTCTCTCTTTTAGTTTGATCCATTTTGACTAAATGAGTTATATGCGCCTACGATTTTTTTAGTGAGGGGATGACGGCTTTTTGTGACGGAAAACATGCTCTTAATTAGATAATTTAAAAAGAAACCATAAGAAATAATACGAATGAAGTCAACTATGAAAATCTAAAAGGCCTACAAATTGGGCGAGTTAGATGGGTTTGGGTCACGAGGCAAACAGACTTAGGTTAACATGGGTTTTAAGTGAAATGTGTTAAGGTCATTAGGTCTAATCAGGTTGTTTAAAAAAGCCATTAATTTGATATGGTCAAAATGGGTTCTAGCCGGACAAAATTGAGTCAAGATGTGATTGGTCATGCCAATAAATTTTCAAAGCCTATTTTGAGAAAAAAAAATTGGGTTAATATGCTCATTTAGGTAATTATCCCTTTAATAAATAGTGTAACCTAAAAATTTAAATCCAAAACACCACATTAATCTTTAAATAATAAAATAATACAGGTCAAAATTTTTTATTTAGGCCAGTTTTTTTTGTAAAAAGAATTCAAGTCCAACAAGTAGAACAAAAAAACGAACTAAACTAAAAAACAAATGGTTTTCAAAAAACTACAAAACCTACCCATACACATCGCTAGCAATAGCAATTGCTAAGTAATAATACAAATTATCAATAAGAACCAAATAGCATCAAGTGGCTCCTGCTCCCAACAATAGAAACCGAGCAAAAGCGACCGCTCAATGGGAACCCGAGGAGTAGGAACTCCCTACAACTAACTGGTAACAACTTGTCAGTGAGTTCCCGTATCTTTAGTGGCAATTAGTATCTATTGATATCAAGTCAGCCTCAAAAACATAAATGCAACTCTCAAATTGTAAAGTGTGCTATCAAAACACCACATTTCGTCCAACGTAATGCGTGTACTTTAGGGGTGTTTATCGGATCGGATAACGGATTATTCGGATTTGAAAATTTTTAGACCCTATCCGAAATCCGATCCGATCCGAATTAGAAATATTTCTATCCGATCCGAATTCAATTTGGATCGGATTCGGATATTATCCGAATAATCCGAAATTATCCAAAATAAGCCTAATTTTTTTTTCCAGTTTTTTTGCTCCTAACATTTAATAGTTTAGAATCACAATAAACATACAAACCGGAAAATACAAATTACTCTTAACACAAATTTAAAGTTTAAACTTCAAATAATGGTCTAATGAATATAACAACCGGAAAATACCACTAAAAACATGTTTTTTATTCGGATTAAACCGATATCCGAATAATCCGTACAATCCGAATTTTTTCAAATTCCATATCCGAATCCAAATTAGTTATTCGGATACTCGGATTGATCCGATCCGAATAAGAATAAGAATTCGGATCAGTTTATAACTTGGGTTTCGGTTTCGTTTTGGATTTCAGATTTCTTGAACACCCCTGGTGTACTTGATGGGGTGTTCCTTATTGCTAACGAAACGATATATTTAGAAGGATCCCACTTTTACACCACTATAAAATTCAAACTGTATTATAAACAAATGTTTTTTTGCATGCCAAACCATTAATTACTGTGAACACATACCATGCTCATGCAAGCTAATGTGTTTAAAGAAAAGGTTGAGCATTTACCCAGTAGTTATATTCTCTCCAAATTAAACACAAACAAAACTCAAAACAGTATATAGATGATAACCATACTAAGAAGATTACTAAATGATACCACTAGATTGCACCACAATTATCTTTTTTCTCCCTTTGATTCTTTTCCAAGTTCCTCTTTTTTTAACATCATGATCCTGAGTTAATGATGCAGCTACCAAACCCGCATCAGTTTGGCCAGAAGCCACTGGTACACTTTTGAAATTAAATGGCTCAAACTTAATTCCCTCCTGCTTCTCCGAAACCGAATTTGGAATCTTTATCAAGGGCTCATTTTGTGGAAGATTGGTCTTAGCATGTTCGGCATTAGTCTCCTTTGGGGGCTCATTTTCTAGCTTATGAAACGGTGATAAGAAACGTGTTAAAGACGAACTTGAAGAAGTGAAGCATGATGGTGTTTTGCTACCCGATATAAATTCACCTGGATGCAGCACATGTTGATCAATACGCTCTCTAAGCGAGCGGATATCTGGATATTTATCCGATACAACTCTGCATAAAAAGTAATATTGTGAAAAACATGGATCAGTTCAGATTGTGTGATAGCGTAGTTCATGCATCATGCGGATACAACTTACCGTAAGATATTAACGACAAATTCACGCTCTTTGAAGAGATCCTGCAACTTTAACAAGATAGAGAGAAACATAATATTGTTGATTAAATTTGATAACATTACACATTTGTGTTGTTATATTGTCATTTCTTTTCTTTTCTTTTTGTCCGCCCTATCAATAATTTTGCGTTAGTTACTACAAAAAGATTACAATAAAGTGGCAGACAAACGGGCAAGTGCTTTCACATTAATTAACGATTACAATAATTTTGCAATGTTATATTAATACCTTGGAATTGTTTACTGCTTCTTGTTCTAGTCTCTCAGACTCTTCTACAAGTTTTAACATTTGGCTTTCTTCAAAAGCAAGTGTTTTCAAAGCCAATGCCTCTTTTTCTAGCTTTTCTTTATCTACTAACTCCATTTCTGTTACTGCTTTAGTCAATCTCACCTTCAATACCTTACACATCTAGTATATAAATAAAAAACAAAAAGGCTTGTTAGACATTATAACCCAACACTTCAAAGCAAATCATAACAAAAACAGTCAACATTAAAGTTAAACCTCATCAAAACCTTCAAGACATTCATCTCCTACATCCAACACACCCGACAAAAGGTATTGAAGTTCTTTTAATTCCTTAGCTAAAGCCGCCTTTTGTGCATACACTTCTCTAGCATTCTACATATATAATTAAAAAAAATAAGTAAATCTACCAACATAAGAAAGACAAATGCTGTGTTATATATCCTTGATCCTTCTAAGCACTACTCATAATAACTCAAGAACGAATTGATAAGGCACGGAACAAAAACACACAAAATTAATATTGACTAACTATCAGTATATTAATTAAGGAGGATATATAACTCAAAAACCTCTATTACACATAACTCATGTCTTTCTTCTCTCACTCTTATGAAACCATAGCTCGGTTCATCCATTTATAATGTTAACCAAACTTGGCTAACAAGAAATCCTAATAAAGTACCCAAACTTGGTCTTATGAAACATTCCTTAACACGCATATAAATTAGCCCATGAAAAAAATTATTAACCATGTCATTCGTTTTCTTTATGCGCTGCTGCTCCTGCTTAAGCGCCTCCGCCTTTGCAAGAATATCTAAACCACTCTTAGCTGCTTCCTCTTTTGCTTCTTCTACCAATTTCTCTTTTAGCCTCACTTCTTCTATTGACTAACTATCAGTATATTAATTAAGGAGGATATATAACTCAAAAACCTCTATTACACATAACTCATGTCTTTCTTCTCTCACTCTTATGAAACCATAGCTCGGTTCATCCATTTATAATGTTAACCAAACTTGGCTAACAAGAAATCCTAATAAAGTACCCAAACTTGGTCTTATGAAACATTCCTTAACACGCATATAAATTAGCCCATGAAAAAAATTATTAACCATGTCATTCGTTTTCTTTATGCGCTGCTGCTCCTGCTTAAGCGCCTCCGCCTTTGCAAGAATATCTAAACCACTCTTAGCTGCTTCCTCTTTTGCTTCTTCTACCAATTTCTCTTTTAGCCTCACTTCTTCTATTAAACTGATGACCATATTCAACGATGAATCCATGGCTTTCTGCAAATATTATAGAACAATCACGTAAACCAATTCCTCATATTCTATAAAAATATTAAAATCAATAATATATATAGTGAACATGGATAATGATGCATGCAGTTGGAATATATATATATATATATATATATATATATATATATATATATATATATATATATATATATATATATATAGATAGATTAATTGTTTTACCATGTTATGTGAACCATATTGGATAGAAGTATCAAGAATTTCAAATGCAGTGGTGATGGTATTGTTGATTGTAGAATCTGCATCATGATTTGGTGTGTCAACCTCGGAAGCATGTTTATCCGTCATTGCCCTACAAAAAAACATAGTTAGATAAAAATATTCGATTAGTACGAGAAAACGATTGAAGTGATATAGTTCCGGTGTGAGTAACAATGAAAGAAATATAGAAGTTTCAAAAAAATTACAGGGTCCAACAAATGTTACGCAAAATCTTCTCGTCTAATCAGTAATTTTAAATTTTAAACAAGAGTAAGTTAGGTCATCTTTAATATATATACCAACGTGTTACTTTATCCGTATGAGTGAGTGCCATGTCACTATATGTCCATATACCAAAACGGAGGTGCCAAGGGCATCTCTACCAAGACCTTAATAGTTTAATTCAAAATTATTATTTTTAATGTTTAATTTAGTTATCAATGTTAAAATATTATGTATATAAATTGTATTAAATAAAAAGAAAATTAGAAATATGTGAATGGTGAAGAATGGTGGAGAGTGACCCATAACATAGGTTGAGTTGTGGGGTTGAAGAGTGGAGGAAAAATTAATGTAGCGACGGCATGACGAATGATAAAAAATGATGTTCAACGTTAGATAACCTTGGCCTAACAAACAAGACGACAATGAAATGGTAATTATTCATTTTATTCTCTTATTTATTTTATTCCATCATTCTTTCCAAGACTCCATACAAACTGTTTTTCCCACTATTAGGCTGAGGGGTGTGGGGCGCTAACCGGGGCGCTGGAGCCCCTCCGCTCGCGCCCCGGGCAGGCGTGAGGCTGGTCGCGGGAGAAGAGAGATAAAAGGTGTCTTGGAGTTCGAAAAAGAGCCGTTGAGGGGTGTGGAATTAATTAAAAAATATATATTAGCTGGAGCCCCTCCACACAAGGGCCAGGGGCTCCAACGGGGGCTCCAACACCCCCCTTATCCCGTTTCTCTCTCTGCCACACGTCATAATATTATTGGCTAGAGCCCCCACTAGAGCCCCCATTAGAGCCCTCACACCCCTTAGCCTTAAAAAAGAAGTGTATTAACAAAATTTGTGCCCATTCATCGCCTTTTAGGCAGCATTATAGTATGATCACGACACATGTCATAATTAGGTTTTGTCAACTCACATGCTATTTCATGCCAGCCCCTTTTGTGCCTACTGCGGGTCAAGGGTCTTATGTGCCAAGTTTTGATTGACCATTATTTTGACAAGGAAAAATTTTAAAGCCTCTCTTTGAAAAAATTGGGTTTACATCATTACTCTTTTCATCCTATTAAAAATGTTTATATTTTATATTTTTTAATTTTTTTCATTATAAATGTCTACTTTTAAAATTTATTAATCAATTTACAAGTTTACCCTTAAACATTTTTAATAAACAACATTGATGGACTCAATTTCCAAAGACATTATTATCATTGATAAACAAAAAAAGTAATTATTCAATCTACATTGAACTTTGTGTTTTTCAAACCATAACACTTAGGCTAAGGGTAATGGAGCTTGGTTGAGCCCCAAGTGATCCAATCAAAACACGACACGTAGGGTATGACATGGCACTGGATCAAGCCCCTCAACCAAGCCCCAGAGGGTGTAGTGGTCCAGGTGATCCGGGGCTTGATCCAGTTTTTTATTTATGCACACAATTATAAATTAAAATACTTCATTAAAACATAAATAAAAAGGAAAATAAAAACATAAATTTAAAATACATAAAAATAGTGTTTTTATTTTTTTCCCGCCAATTTCTTCCGAATAAGATCCTTTTCTTCCTCCATTATCGCTTGGTCGGATAGTGGTAGGTGGCTAAAGTCTTTAGCTAGAAATGCCAAACTCTTTAACCGATTTTTTGTATGTCGAGCTTCGCTAATCGAGAGGAGGGTACTTGACAATTCGTTAAATTTTATCTCGAGCTTCACCAATCCCGCTTATCCGGTTTTCTTCTCCTTACCTTTTTGGGATTGTTCTGCGGGTTTAGCCGGCTCCGGTTGTGTGTTGATATTACCGTAACCCGAGCCCGATATGGTTTTAAATTTGAGAAACTTAGAGAGGTTTTTAAATTATTAGAGATAAATGCAGTGAGAATGGTGTGTTATTGTTATAAAATGGGGTAGTTATTTAAATGTAGTGAGAATGGTCCCAGCCACGGGGGCCAATCGCACCCCGGCTCACCTGAGGGGTGTAGCGGTGTTCGCGAGCCACGTAGGTGGTCACGCCCCCCGTTCACCCCCCATTACCCTCAGCCTTAAAGAAATATGGAGAGAGTAAATTAAGATTGATTTGGATCCAATTATATAATAATCAATCAACTATTACTCTCTTCGTCCTATTACAAGTGTCCATATTTTCTTTTTTGTTTTTCTCATTATAAATGTCAACTTTTAAAAGTTATTAGCCAATTTTCAAATTGATCATTGAAAACACACAACTAACATTAATAAACAATATTGATGGACCCACTTTTCAAGGCATTATTGTCATTTAGTTGGAAAAAAAAGTAATCATTCAATTCACCTAAAACTTTGTGTTTTTCAAACTATGACACTTGTAATGGGACGGATAGAGTAATTAATAAGAAAGTTTATGTCCAAATTTCATTATTTGGGCCAACTTTTTATCACACAAAAATTTCAAGCCCAACAAGTAAAACTAAATAAACAAACAAAACTGGACCCAAACTAAAAACTGAAAAAACCAAAATCTAACGGCTTTCAAAAACTCTTAAATGGGATTTTCGATTTTAGTTCAATTTGGTCACGAAATCAACCCATGCACACCCGAGCAATAACGATTGTCCAGTGGTAACACATATCAACAATATGAACCAAACAATAGCAACTGGTCACTGCTCCCCAGTAATAGGAACGTGAGCAACAAGTCAAGTAGAAACTCCCTATTAGTCAGTGTCGACTTGCACCCTATAGGTTGCAACTACCTCGCAACAAGTTGCAAGTGAGTTCCACTTCTTTCATGGCAAGTAGCTATTGATGTCAAGTCAGCCTTAATTAGAAACATAAATGCGACTCGAAAAGCTAAAAGTACGTGTGTTATCAAAACATCACATTTCACTCATTGTCATGTGCGCGTGAGGGTGTGTTCTTTATGGCTAAGGAAACAATATCCTTAGAAGGCTTTCACTTATATCCACAAAATTAAAACCTTATGGAAAACAAATGTATATTTGCTTGCCAAATTATTAATTAATGCTCGTACAAGCTAACGTTTGTTAAGAAATTGTTAAGCATTGACCCAACTATCATCTTCATTAGTGCTTAAGGGTATGTATGTGTTTATACATAGAGAATTGTAATTCTTGTAAAACTGACCATTTCTAGATCTCCTCTCCAAAGCACAAACAAACTCAAAATTAACAATATAAAGATGATAGCAAAGATTATCAAATCTCATTCAAATTATCCTCTCCCTCTGTAATGTGATTCTTTTCTATTTTATCTTTGATTTATTTTTCTTAACTTCCTGCATCTTAACTTCTCACTTCGTGGAAGAATAATCTTAGCATGTTCACCAGTGGTCTCCTTTGGGGCTACAACTGATTCAACTCTCTTGAGTTGTTGCTCATGAAATGGTTTTGATAAACCTGTTAAAGGTGATTCAGGTATCGGCAGGACCGGTTAAACAATATCATGCTTCTTGGTTAATGATTCAGCTAACTGCTCATATTGTGGAGAAACTGTCTTAGCATGTTTATCAGTGGTATCCATTGGGGTCCAACCTGATTCAACTGTCTTGCATTGTAGGTAATGAAATGGTTTTAATAAACCATTTAAAGATGAACTTGAAGAAGTGAAGCACGATGGTGTTTGGCTGAAAGATTTAAATCCACATATCTGCAGGACCGGTTGATCAATACGCTCTCTAAGCGAGCTGATATCTGGATATTTATCTAAACAAAAGTAATTATGTGTAAAACATGAAGTTCAGATTCAATAATATACAGTGTAGTTTATGTGGATACTACAACTTACTGTAAGAGATTAGTAGCAAATTCTCGTTCTTCAAATAGATCTTGCAACTGTAACAAAAAACAAAAAAAAAAGATAACAATGCTAACTAAAATTGATAAAAACTAATACAAATTTATGTTGTTATATTAATACCTTGGAATTCTTCACTTCTTCATGTTTCAGTCTCTCTGACTCTTCTACCAGTTTTGACATTTGGCTTTCTTCAAAGGCAAGTGCTTCACGAGCCAACGCCGCTTTTTCTAGCTTTTCTTTATCTGCTAACTCCTTTGCATTTACTGCTTTCGCCAATCTCATCTTCAGAACCTTACACATCTAACGAAAAAATAAATTTGCTAGATATTAGAACACAATGTACAATTTAGAGCACGTCCTAACGAATAATAAATAAAATAGTTAAACCTCATCAACATCTCCAAGATATCCATCTCCTTCATGCAACACACCGGATAAACGGAGTTGAAGTTCTTTTAAACCCTGAGCTAAAACAGCCTTTTGTGCATACACTTCCCTAGCATGCTACATAATTTAGAGAAAAGTAAACTCACTAACGTAAAATAAAATTTACTCTTTTGCCACGACAAGAAAATATTTAACAAGTGTATAATAATTAGGCGAGCAAAAGCAGAGCTGTCTCTAGGGGAGAGTAACCTAATCCTAGGGCTTTCGGCTTCCACTTGGATAGGGCCTCCAATTTAAACCAAAGTTAGACCAATTTACAACCATGAAAAAATAAATCATGAAAAAAATATTGAAGAGAACAATTTACAACTATGTCGTTTGTTTCCTTTAAGCGCTGTTGCTCCTGCTTAAGCGCCTCCGCCTTAGCAAGAATATCTAAACCACTCTTAGCTGCTTCCTCTTTTGCTTCTTCTGCTGATTTCTCTTTTAGTCTCACTTCTTCCATTAAATTTAGGACCAGATTCAATGATGAATCCATGGCTTTCTGCATAAATAACTCATATTATATAGAATATTACAATTAAAAATTTTGATATTCTAACAGAAACATGTCATGCTAATATAAATGGTGACTCTTAATCATATAAGTACCATGTTATGTGAACCACGTTGGATAGAAGCATCAAGAAGTTGAAATGCGGTGGTGATCATTGTAGAATCTTCCTCATGATTTGGCTTATCAACGTCAAATGCATTTTTTTCGGTCATTGCGCATTCCCTAGAGTGCTTCTGAAAATATCCACAAATACAGTCACTAAGTAATTATCTGTTTCTATGACTGCTATAATCAGGGCCAGCTCAACGAATGTGGAGGCCTAAATCAAAACAAGATTTGGGGCCTTTTCTTGAAAATTGTTAAGAATTTCTTTTTTTTGCTTATTACAAGTTTTGAACAAAAAAGTTTTTGCTTATTACAAGTTTGAACTCATAACCTATACTATAGTAACAACCAAGCCTACTACCACACCAATACATTACTTTGAGTTTATTTTACCCATTATAATGTATCTATATATAACATTTTCTTTTTAATTTGAAGGCCATAATTAAGATGTAGGCCTAAAGCCCTAACTTATTTTCACTGTCCCACGAGCCACCCCTGGCTATAGTCAATCTCTTCTTCAATACCTTACACATCTAATAAAAAAACTTGCTAGATATATTAGCTAGAACCCACAACATCAAAGCATTTTTTTAACAAATAATGGTTAACAGAGTTAAACCTCATCAAAATGTCCAAGATATCCATTTCCTTCACGCAACACACCGGAAAAACGGAGTTGAAGTTCTTTTAATTTCTTAGATATAACCGCCTTTTGTGCATACATTGCTCTAGCATGCTACATAATTAAAAAAAATAGTAAAATCCTAGTATGTCTGAGAACAACAGAGACAAATGTTGTGTTTTATATCCTTCTAAAAGCTCATAAAAACACTTTTTGATAAACATTTATTGTTTTGTCACTAGAAAAAACATTTGTTAACAAGCATAAAAAATATTGAAGAAAAATAACTTACAACCATGTCAACTGTTTCCTTTACGCGCTGCTGCTCCCGCTTAAGTGCCTCCGCCTTATTGTTGATTGTAGAATCTTCCTCATGATTTGGCGTTTCGACGTCGAATGCATTTTTATTAGTCATTGCCTGCCTTCGGGTTCTTACGGAAATAATCCCTCTATTCAATAAATATTAATTAGAAAGACAACATAGTTAATAAGAAGAAGCCGCATATATATATATATATATATATATACCTGCAAAACTGGTCTCAACAACAGATCAAACGATTAAAACCGTCAAGAAAATGATTGAATTTCCTTAACACAAGAGATTGAAGTGCTTTAGTACCTGCGCGAGTAACAAAGAAATATATACACAAGTTGAAAAAATTGAAAAAATTGTATAAAAAAATATATACAAAGAAACCCTTCAAAAGTTAAGTTTCCAACAAACGTTCTGCATTCCACATGAGTGACCAAAATGCCCATTTTACAATTTTGGTCAGTTTTGAAAATAAATTTCATTTTTGTACTCTAACTTTAAAAATGTTCACTCTAACTTATCTTTGATCATGTGATCGTCAACGACGTGTTAAATTTTCTAACACATAGTCAAGATGAGTTAAGCCGTCATACGCATGGTTCACGACATGTTAACATCCAAACACATAGTTAAAGGCGTGGTAGTTTATTGTATATTTTTAGTATTATATTGCTATAACTAATTTTATTTATATTTGGTTATTTTTTATTATAACTTATAATATATAGAACTTTATATTATTTTGAATATATCGATGAGACATACTTATTTTTATCTAAGGACAGACATAAATTTGCTCAAACCTGTGCCGTGTCAAATTAATATGGAAATGTTCAATAAAATTTGACCTCGCGCGGTTTTAAATAAAACTTGTGTCATCATGTAGATAAAAATAAGCATGTCTTATTGATATATTCTAAATAATATAAAGCTTTATATATTATAGGTTATAAAAGAAAATCTAAATATAAGCAAAATTAATTATACTAATATTAAGAAACAAACAAAAGGATAACACACCTTTAACTATGTGTTTGGATGTCGGCCAACACGTCATTGACCATGTGTATGGAGGCCTAACTTATCTTTGACTATGTGTTAGGAAGTCTAGCACGTCATTCCCAACACATAGTCAAAGAGAGACATTTTGAAATTTTAAAGTTTGGGGGTTAGAAATGAAATCTTTTTCGAAGTACATCTATTTTGAGAAAAATTTCTTTTTTAGCCTTAAAAATGAAATAGAATTTTGTCTTATGTCAAAATAAATTTCTTTGAAACATCTAAACCTGAATTTTCGTAGCTTTTACACTGATTTGGGTTGTTTGTGAAAATCATATAAAAAAGGTGTCTTTTAGGATGATTATTATATGTTTGAAAACCTTGTGAACTATAGTTTTTCCAAAAAATTAGAATAGGAGAAAATATGGTTGTTGGGTGGGTAAAAAATGTGAAATACTACATGCTATACATGCTGTGTAAAATGTTGAGTTCAAGTAACGAATCTATAAAACTATTAATTTATTAATTGATCGAAGTAGAACTTGGACAATTAGTTCCAATAGACCAAAAATGTGATTTAATTTATAGTAATCAAAAAGTGTGGTAAAAGAATGAAGTATGCAAGCTGAACTGTTTAAAAGGGTCAAATGTAAGGCAAAAGGGTTTATATTCTTTTATATTGTTGAGATCTTGTGATTCTCAACACTTATGTATACATCATTGAATATGTGTGTTTTGCCTCCTTTCATTCTTATTGGCTAGCTTGAATTTAGGAGGTTAACTAATAGCCAACAAGGAGCGGCAAGGTGAATGCTTTGGACAATCAAGTTAATATGAGTATATAGTTCTATAGCTTTATGAACAAGATTGTGTATAGTAAGATCATACGCTTGTATATCCGAAATACCAAACTGTTATAATATTAAGGTTAATTGAGAAGACTGAGGTCCAACACCTCGATCTCCAAGGAGATAATTTGTTATGAAAAGTTTTACAACTTTAAAAGGAGTTGATAATCTAAGGAGTTGTGTCGTATATGTATTTAACCTATCATGTGTGTTTCAAGCATGTTTGGGTTGGCTTATTCAATGGGTTTAAGCATATATATAGAGAGAGGTAGTGCATTTTGAGAATATGTAATTTTGTTCGAATATGCAGGTTTACCAACTCAAGTAGGTTGTTTTGTTTTGAATTATTGTGACAATTAAAGAGATGCATTTTCAAGTGTTAATTGTAAACTAAGGTAGGAAGAAATGTATGATACCATGATTTGGGGATGTTTCATATACCCTTTTAAGTGTGTGCGGGACCCCTGGTTGTTATGCAGAACCATGTGTAGCTATAATGCCCCTCCTTTAGGCATTATGCATCGCGTGGCGCCCAGTCAGAGTTATGGTTTTTGTAAAAAGAGAGTGTAGTCATAACTTTCCACCCCTAGGCGTTATGCGCCATGTGGCGCCCAGTCACTCTTACTTTTTTTTGTTTTTTTTTATTTTTATTGCTTCACCTATTTTAGTAATATATTATTATTATTATTATTATTATTATTATTATTATTATTTTTACAATGGATATTTGATATAGGTATTATATTAGTAACATAAACCGAGTTTTTTTACCAAAATAGAGTTTGGGTAAAAGGTATTTACCAATATAGGGATTTTAAAACTTATTTACCAAAGTAAAAAATTACAATAAAAAATATAAAATCTATATTCCCTTTGCTCAAATGTCATCTAATACATAAAAAATACAATAAAACGGCCCAACACCCACCCTCATCAACTCCTCATCTCATCTTCTTCGATTCGCCGGCCACCTAATTCCGCGACTGGCATTTTAACCGGCGATCCCGTTCTCCTAAACCACCCACCACCACCACCATTTTTATGCTTCTCCTTCTCCGATATGTAACTCGCCCACCACCACCATAACAATAACATAAACATAAACCTACTCTCAAACGGTAATGTAGAAAACGGTCAGATTTGTTTGATATGCGTGGCTTTTTAAGCGTTTTGTAGAAAACGCTGTTCAAAAACGCCGACCCAAAACGCCGAGGGGGGCGGTGTTCCCCGGCGTTATAGGGCAAAACGCCGGCGTAACGCGGCGACTACGCATGGTCTTAGGCTCGTCGGTTTACTTTTCTTTGTATTTTTGTCATGTATTTTGACTTTGGCTTAAATGTTGTTATTTGATTATTTTAATACTCATATTGTTTAGTAGTGTGTAGGCGTAAGGCTCCCTTGTAGTGAAGCTCATTGTGCAAACTAACTTATAAAGTTGTAAATTTTTTTGCATACGGTTTCCATAATAATTTTGGTTGTATTAAAACATGTATGACTAAATTTTAGACTATTGTGCACCTATATTATAACATAGGATTATAGAAACAATTATTAGTGTAATTTTCTAAATAAGCCATTACCAACCAACATGTAATTATCAATTCAAAACATTGAAGTGTGCAAAAATGTCAAATGAATTAAAAAAAACCTAAATCATAATGATATTTCCTTAATCCGCAACTAATTAATGTCTTCATGATCCGCAACAAATCAATCCCTTAGTCCATTTCTAATTTCATCTAGATAGTCGGTCTTCAATATCCTCTTTTAGCATGTTCACATTACCATGCCGGCCTCGAATATATTATCTTCGGTAACCAATTTAGCAATTTCATCTAGATAATCTTCAATCGGATTCGTGTCTTTAAATATATAAAATGTGTCTTCCCTGCAAAACAACAAGTGTCATAGTTTGTAAAAAAAGATTATATATCAACTTTAAGTATACAAAAGGTTGTAGATACTACAACGTACTCTGGCAGGTTGACAATACGGGCAACAATATTGTTTGCTCCCTTCTCCTCACTACCAGCAACAATTCTTCCATTACCTTCCTTGTTACATTCAGAATCATGCATTGGCATTATTGGTTTCAAATAATCTTCATGAACCAGTTTTCCGATTTCATTTTGATAATCTTCAATCTCCTCTTTCATAAGTAGCAACTCCTGCAACTGTGAAAATGAAACTGATTATCAGATTGTTGTGATAATTTTAAATAGTAGATAATTAGAAATCGTGTTGTTCAATGGCTATACCTTTATATCCTCCATTGCTTTTCGTTTCAGTTTCTTTAACTCTTCTTCCAACTTTGTCATCTTGCTTATGTTATATGCATATTTTGAGTCGCGCCTATTCCTGTTCCGTTTATTTTTGTCCATTTGATCAATATGCAAATCTTTTGGCTCTTGTGTGAGCTCCGAATCCTTTTTCCACCACTCACAATCTTGCATTCGTGCCATTTCCTGCATAATCGGCCTCAAATAATCTTCAGCTGTTTCGTTTTCATCTTGAGGAATGTCAAGCTCCATTTTTAGCATGTGCACATCTTGACAATTATTAGTAATCTCGTCTCTATAAAATATAAATAGATGGTTTGTAAAATAAGATTTCAACTTTCACGTATAGAAAGTGTTGCGAAAACGATGACTTACAGTAACATGTTAACTACACGACCACGATCTACTAGGAACTTCTGCAACTGTAAACAAAGACAAATCATAATGTGGATTAATTTGCTTTTAGTTAGGGGTGTAAAAGATTGCACCTGCAAACTTATTATAACATTAATTTAGATATTTTAAATTACACATAATCGATTGTGATTTTTGAATTCCAAACACCCTCTTTACGATAATGAAAATCATTGTCAGAATGAAATTAATTTAATGAATAAATACCTTTAAATTCTTCCTTGCTTGTTGTTCTAGTTTCTTGGATTCTTGTGCCAACTTCTCCATCTGGCTTTTTTGATATACAAGTGCGGCTTCTATTTTTAACCTCTCTTTATCTGCTACTTCCTTTTCAAGTATAGCTGAACTTAATCTTTTCTCCAATAACTCACGCATCTAATTAATAAAAGACGGAAAAATAAATTAACAACCTCAAGACAGACGCAATTCATGGATGTAAAAACAGTACCTCATTAATGGATGCAACAAGTCCATCTCCTCCTTTCAGCACATCTGATACACGAAGCTGAACCTCACTCATTTCCGTAGCTATATAAATCTTCTGTGCGTACACTTCTCTAGAGCGCTGCAGATTTTAAAAAGTAAAAACATATTATCAGCAAACAAACACTAGATAAATATAACATAAATTAAGAAAAGTGGAATAAAGGTACAACCTTATCATTTGCTTCTTTTACTTGTTGTTGTGCTAATATAAGTTCATCAATCTCTTCAAGAATTGCCAAGTTACAATTATCAAATTCTTGTTTTGCTTTTTCGGCGGCTTTCTCCTTCAATTCGACGTCACTCATAAGATTCATCAAGTAATTCATTTCAGAAGCTATTGTTTGCTGCAAAATATCCAATATTAAAACTATCATGTCTTTTACAAATCATTGTAATTTAACTTATATTACTACGAAAAACAACTTCATATTATTTAAACTTGATGTACCTTCTTATTTCTAACATCCTGGATAGCAGTGTCAAGAACTTCGGTACTGATCAAGAAATCCATGCGGTTGAGTGGCTGTTTTAATCTGCATAAATCCGGAAACACAATCGCTAAATAATCCCTAAAAATATTGTCATGAACATATGCATCATGCTATGAACATAAATTAATGAATCCTCTGTCATCATAGATATATTTAAAACAATAATATTGAATGTTAAGAGACTATATAAACAGTAGTTTTCCGAGCAGACTTCACAATATATCATGTAGTTAATTTACTTTGACAAAAAGATTATTTGATGAAAAAAATTCTTACGTACTCCATACCTTAAAAAAAATTTAATAATATCATAAAACTTGCATCTTTAATTTATAAACAAACCTTGAAAATAGGAATCTTGTATCATAGATACATTAAAACATTAAAATAAATCTTAAAAGATTATACAAAAATATATTTCGAAGAAGAATTCATTATGTTAAAAGAAGACTAGATTAGTTTAATATCATAAAATATTCATTATTCAGAATTATCATATCAAGTTTTGGGCCAAGAAGGTAATTGGGCAGATAAAAGTTGCAAACAAATAACTAAATAAACGAAAAATTAGTTGTAAGCCAACGGCTCGATTTGGCTATTAAAATATACAAAACTTATATCTTCCTCAATCTCTGGAATGCTAATAATGGTTTTCCAGATTTTTGTTGTTAATAAATATATGTCTAAGTCCACATAATAATAATAGTAGCAGTAGCAGTATTGGTAATAGTAGCGGTAAATAATGTATAAGATCAGAAGGACGGAGAATGGATTGGTTACCTGACTAGTAGATGAGATTCGGTGATGGCCGGACAAGGTCACGGCGGGAGGGGGTTGTTTGTGGTGGCCGGAGTCAGCTTGTTACAAACTTAAAGCTAATAAAAAAACGTAGTGAGGGAGGGTTTGATCAATGCATGGTATTATATATATATATATTATATATATATAGGCATTGTTGTTACGTGGAGAAGAGGATTTGTAACTGAATTTATTTTAGGATACCTATCTCATCTCAATTTTAATATGTCAAGTTTAATAAAAAAGTTAGTTCAAATTAATAAGCCACGGATTCACCAAATCTTGATTCATTAAAAATATTTCAAATTAATCTTTCAACTTTTTTGTTAATAGCATTGTTATTTAAGTTTAAAAAAGGAAGGTTATAGTTGTGATTGAATAAAATCGATGCATCGATGCTCCGTCTGGTCATCATGATGGTTATAATTGCAATCGAAATAAATCAATTGAAAGACTCGATGGTTAGTCTAGTCTTCGTGATGCTTACAAGCGTGTATAGATGAAAAATCGCTATGGAAATTCCCATTTGAGCCTAAATACCAGCTTACTACAATAAATTCAATTAACGGATTCACCTATTATTTATATTTTCCTAAAAAAACCATATTGGTTTATTAAAAATTTATTAGACCTTAAAAACTATAACATAGAATGTGAAAAGGTAAGATTATAACATAGAATGTGATATTCCTTTCAACTTGTTAATGTATTGGGATAAGATTTCAACGGTCTAAAATTGCCCTTTTTTAAGTTTTTTACTAAAGAAAAAAAAATTTAACAGTTACAAGCCTAAAGGTCAATCTTATGTTGTCCTTTTTTAAATATAGTGAAAATTTAGAGTAGCCTCTAAGTGATTTCATTATGAATATGCATATGAATTAATCAACACCAAAGTGTGTTTTGTTTATTAAAAATAAACATTTTAATTAAATAAAATGATTTATAAACATGTTGAATGAAGCCTTTGAATCAGTTAACCCTCTTAATAGCTCATGTTGTGGATTCCAAACAACTCCTAACTCCTAAGTGTTTCTTAAACAAGTATCATATCAAGTATTTCAAATATCCGGTTAGAAGCGGACCTAATGCATGAGGTCAAGTAATCCTAGAGTTTTTTCATATGCAATTTGTAGTACTAAAAGTTGAGTGACTATGTAAATTTCCAGATGATATATAACCCCAGATCTCCCGATTGACTATGTAAATGCTAATGACACGTGAATATAAATATACATCTATACACACACTATCATGAACCAAATAACGAACCACCGTCACCTGACACAGAAGCATCATCCTAAACGGTCACCACACCCGGTTCAAACTTCCCTCTGAAGAGCTATCGTGTGATAGTTTGAAATTAAACACCCAAGAGACTATACTACCACCAAATTTTTATGTCAAAGATTGTAATTTATCTACATCACCATCATTAAATCTTCACACCACGCCTACTCCCTCATCTTGAGAGACCAAATTCCCATCCCCCTACCACGTTAATTTTTTTATTTACAATACCGAAACACACATACTCCTTTACTTGGTGTATTTTGTGAAGAAAAAAAATTAAACAAAAATATAATTATAGTGTTTTTACATGAATAAAGAGTCATATTTAAAATATGTCCTTTAAAATAAATGCATACGTACATATATTTATTTCTTCATTTATGAAGACAAATTATGTTCTTATTTAACAATAATTATTTATAAAATGACGTAGTATTTTGAAGCAAAACAATACTAAAATATTTATGTAACTCATATAAATAAGAATCCTAAAACTTATCACCAACGGGTCGTCGAATCACATTTAAGTTGACACTTTACTGAAACACTTTTAATTAGTTGGATGAAACGTTTAAGTGTTGAAAATGAAACATTAGACCTAAATTGTTCTTGCACGTTATAGGGCACATGTAGGTCGACTTGGACTTTTATATCTAGTGCACGTTTGAGAATCAGGTGAGTCTCATGACCCATTTTTAATTTAACTGTTTTGAAACTTTTAAGGGTGAATGCGTGGGGAAACACATGTTTTGAAACGAGTAGAAACATAGTCTCATTTTGTTACATGGGTTGGAAACAATAATGCACCCAAAGTCCCTTCAAATCTATGATCCTTAACTATTGTGCACGTTACCGACGTGAATAGTACTACTCGGGATTAAAACACCACACCCGTGGTTAGTCGCGCTAACTTAGATTGGAGGTCTAGCAGGTGATATTTGTCCAACAATTCACTTCGATATTTTCACATTAAAACATCAACAAGGGCGTACATAGAAACGTTGTTATGTCTTGATCATATAGAGTTCATGGTAATTACTAGAGGAATCGTCTACTTTAGACAATGTCGGTTGACTCGTTATTTTTATATGTCAAATAAACATGTGAAACTCACCAACAATTTTTGTTAACGTTTTTAGCCATGCATTCTTAGATAACTGAAGCACTGGAAACACATATGGAGTCACAAGCATTAGGAATATGCAATTGGGAGTTTTCTTTTTATAGCCTATAAGAACAATGTGATGCGATCTTTTTGGGACAAGATTTGCAATTCTTATTTAAATTTTTAATAAACAAACAATTAGAGTTGTTCAATGTAAACAATGATTTATAACGATCCATGACGTCATCACGCCCCCGAGTTTCCGTTGTCGTTGGCTTTTTGACAATGTGCGATTATAGTCTCCCAAATTGTTAACTTAGCAAACGGCCTTCCATGAACTCGTGCATATTCAACACAAGATTCTTCAGCAACAGTCTCATCGTCTTGATCATCTTCTAACTCGTCCATCCGTCTAGAGAAGATTTTGTTAAATCTTCGAAGCACTAACAATATACGCTTGCACTTTGACCTTATTTGATCACTTGTATGCTCGTTTGGGAAACCCATTTCCTCGTAAAATCTCTTTGTAATGCGATCCCAATAATTTTGAGCTAATAATTGACCACTTATTAAATTCGTCCTTGACGTGTATTATAGTAAGGATCAAGGCGCGCTCCTCTTCTTCGGTCCACGCGTTCATCTTCAATTCAATCGCTGGAATAACTAAATAAACAAGTAGTAAGCCAACGGCTTGATGTTGTTAGCTAATAATAATAATAATGTATAAGATCAGAAGGACCGAGAGATGAAGTGACAAACCGGTGGTGGCTCGTGGCGGAAGGGGACTGTATGTGGTGGCCGGAGTCTTGTTACAAACTTAACGCTAATAAAAACTTAGTGAGGGAGGGTGTTGTAGTTACGTGGAGAAGAAGATTTCTAAGTTTAATATTATTTTATGATACCCATCTCATCTCAATTTCAATATGTCAAGTTTAAGTGAGTTCAAATTAGTAAGTGGATTCACCTAAATCTTGATCCAATAAAAAAACAAATTTAACTTGAAAAAGGAAAAGTTACTACGTGTAATAAGTTATGCATTCGTGCTTTTAGGGCCATTTAGTTTATGAAATTCATTAAAAGAAATTGTAAATGTAATTTGAGTGCAATCCTTTGGAGTCACCATTTGGTTAAACTTTTCATAATGGAAACAAATACCAGCGGCTTTCTTGGCTTGCATTTCAGCTTGAGTTAGGCGCTAGCTAGCTTCAGGGAAGGGGAAGCGAAGCGGGCTGCACATGGGTTTGAGTGGAACTTGGTAGCACGGTTGGAGCAATGATCCCGGCATTAAGTTTGTCTTCGATCAAAGAAGCGAGCCCATATAGGCTTAAGGATGGCCATCTTGGTTTAAATGTCATGTTTAAGACCAGAAACAAAGCAATTTTTAAGGCCTCTTGAGATAACCCGATTACTAATCCTCTTAACACGATTGATAACCCGATAACACGACTTTTGGGAACGTGGCTCTCGTATGTAGAGGGTCCGAAACGGAGTTCCAGTGCACGGGAAAATTCCGGCCATGTTCCCAAAAGTCGGTTGGCAGACAAGTGTTTGTACCAACTAAGCGCCTCACCGGTGAAGTAGAAGGCGGAAAGGGAGAGACGTTGATTCTTTGGAATGTTATAGTAGGTGAAGTAGTTGCCGGCTTGAAAGAGCCAATTTAACGGGTTAGACCCATCAAAGGTAAAAGCAAAATTTTAGGAGTGTGAGGCTGGTTGTTACCGGGCGGTTGGGGGGGTGGCGAATAGGCGAACCGATTATTAATTTTAGCAGATGAGAAAGAAATTTACATAAGATGATTAAAAGGGAATTGTTGGACTTAAAAAGGACTCAATGGCGTTCGGGTTTATAATATTTACTCCCTTCGTCCCATTATAAGTGTCATATTTGGACTTTTCAAGTCTTTTTTTTGCAACTTTGACCGTGAATATTTTTGTTCGTGTCATATAATACTTGATGAAAATTATATCAATGTAAAATACATTTAAAACACGATCCATTCATATATTTTACATCAAGTATTATATAACACAAACAAAAATATTGCCGGTCAAAGTTAAACAAGAAAGACTTGAAAAATCAAACTATGACACTTATAATAGGACGGATGGAGTCGTTCTTTCTTGATTTTATCATAGTAAGCTTGTATGAGGTTGTAATAAACTTTAACACATATATGTTACGAGTATTTATTTATTATTTTTTTTTTATAGAAAAATAGGCGAACCGATTATTAATATGAAGCTTTAAACTCCTTTTTTCTTGATTTTATTGTAATAAGCTAGTAACTTTAAACTTAAAAAGGAATTTTTAAACTTTAATTTCAATTATGATCCCAACACATTAAAAGGTCCAAGGAATACCACATTCTATGCAATAATCTTATCTTTTAAAGGTTAATAATAACTAATACGGAGTACTAAATAAAGTTTAAAAGGTTAAATTATTTGTTAATAAACCAATATGGTGTTAGGTAAATCCATTTTATCGATTTGAACTCCCTTTTTCATCATTTTACTGCAGAAGTAAAATTTAGTTTTTGAGACTTTAAAAGAAACTTTTATTCTTAAATCCAAAATCTCATCTACACAACAATAAAAGGTCGAAGGAATATTAATATTTATTTAGATGCATGGTAAATGATTTAATACAGTAATCTCTTATTCTACATCGCGTACGTGATATTTTAGAGCGTTGGTTTCAAAAAACGCAATAACCCTAAAATCACAACTACGTGATCTGCCCGTTGGCTTACTCTTGATTTTCCGTTTATTTAGTTATTATTGGTTTGGGTTCCTTTTTTGGCCCACCTGCAACTTTCTTGGCCCAAACCAAATACAATTCTGAATATAGAGAAAAGGGTTCTTGGGCCGGATAGAATCATAGAGGTGCAGAAAAACGATTCTTGGGCAGTCCGGGAACCGGACCGGGTACAAGGCGTATGGTTCGATACCCACCAGAACCGGTTTGGGTATAGAACCGGGTACAAACCGTATTTTTTTAGATATATAAATAAATTCGATCGTTGGCAACAACTATGAATGCAACGGATATGGACTTTATAAGATTACACAAATAAATAAATACAAACATTATCAGTACAATTCAATATCAATTATTTCTTACACTAAACAATTTTCATTCTTTCTTCACAGGAACTCACACTACATATATTCTACTCCAACAACCAAAATGCAGAGCTCTATACTCTGGAAAATGAACGTTTGGTCCGAAGACAAGGAGTACGCCTTGGCCCTTAGTTTTGTACACGTTAGGGCCGAAAGTACGACTGTTCATTTTTTGGTTCCTGACTTTTGGGACTGCGTTAAGGATAGATTTGACGGAGAAATAGTTTTTGTTGCTGAGCGTACAAAGGATCAAATATTGTTAAAGTGGGGAAAGATGGCGTCGGTGCTTGAGAAATTTCGGAGAGTCTACAGCAGACTGATGGGAACGGGCTGTTTGGTAGATGTTCGAATTGATGAGGCTGCCGTTGCAGAGGCTTGTGCTGAATATGCACGAGTTTATGGAAGGCCGTTTGCTAAGTTAGAAATTTGGAGGCTTTTAACCGTCAATTAATTTTAGGTTCTATGATAGAAATTGTTTACTTTTTAGTTTGAAATTTGTACAAAATATTACTCAAGTTTGCATATACCAAAAATTCGTATGTTGTGGCAATAAATGTAGCCAGAAAGTTAAAAAGTAAACATAAGTTGCAGAGTTGGAGTTACAAACTGAAAATATACATTTTTCATCGTTAAACTAAACGATAAGCTCACGTCTTAAAACAAAAAATCATAAACAATCAAAGAAACTACAATATACGAGCAAATCAAGAGCACCACATGAAGGTACGTACCGTTTGTGACCCCATTTAGTCGTAAGTTAAACAATAAAAAGGATGATAAAAACTTATTGAAAACCATGAAGATTATTGTTTGTCTTTAGCGTCACGAGCTAGGTTTTCAAAGGGAAGAAAGAGAGACAAGTGATACAAAGGAAACCCGACAAAAAATCTTCCACCAAAAACATCCAAAGCTCAACAACTTATACAATAAAACGCAATAAAAACACAAGTATACATATGGAATCGTTCGAAAACTTGAGTCACTGATCAACTTTCAGTACTACAAATTAGTAAATTACAAATCAGGTGACATTTCATAAAGCAAACGAATTAACAGGTGGCTACAAATTACGCATAACGACAGTAGGCTAATCAAACATAAAACTACTCTGCTGCACCTCGTCCAACATCGTATCATAATTTAACTGTTTCGTGATTTTATTGTAGTAAGCTGGCTGTTTTAAACCTGAGAAGGGAATTTTTGGACTTCAATTTGAAATCTAATCCAAATACATTAAAGGCCGAATAAGTACCACATTCTATTTAACAACCATATCTTTTTACTCAAATAATGTAAAACTTAACAGGTTGAATTAATTTTTAATACCAATATGGTTTCTTAGACCGGGTGTTGTGGAGCCGTCATAGGGGCGCCTTCCTCCACACCAGTCATCACGCGTTAAGCCATCACCCTACAACAACACATATGGAGTCACAAAATTAGGAATATGCAATTGCGAGTTTTCTTTTTATAGCCTATAGAAACAATGTGATGTGATCTTTTTGGAGACAAGATTTACAATGCATATTAAAATTTTTATTAAACAAACTATTAGAGTTGTTCGATCTAAACAGTGACTAGTTACTACAATCCATGACGTCATCACGCCCAGTGGCGGACCCAGGATTTTTTGACAATGGGGTCCTATTTTTGTCGGTTTTCAAACTTTTCGGGTCGGTTCAAGAGTCGAGACGAGAAACATAATAAAAAAAACAATATCATAATAAAACACACAAAATACGATATCATTCAAAACGATAAAAAAAACATTACAAATTCTTAAAGTTGTTCTCTACGACTTTTCATGTTTTGAAAACGAACCATTACCTCTTCAACCGTAACGTTGGCAAGAATCTCCCTTTCGATATAACAAATGCAAACATCGTTCATATAATCATCACCCATCCGATTACGTAAATCCGTCTTCACGTGTTTCATTGATGAAAAACACCTCTCAACACTTGCCGTTGCAACCGGTAGAACTTGCGTTAACTTTAATAAACGATAGACCAATGGATATCCCAAATGTTTATTTGTTTCCACCATTTTTTGTGCAAGATTAGATACACCATTCATGTCGGCAAACATTTCATCTCCTTTCAAATTAATAATATAGTTGTCTAACTCAATCATAAGATTCTCTCTTTCTTCATAACTAAAATCACGCGGATACAACTCGGCCAACCTTAACATCTTTTGGGCATTAAATGCATGAAAATTATTGTTCGGGCTCAAACTACCGATGCACGTAAGTAATTCAGTGGTTACCTCATTAAAACGGTTGCCAAGCTCTTGTATTTGCATATCTAATACCGTGTTGAAATTTTTAACCTCATAATAATAACGATTAGTGATGCAAGTCTTTTTTCTTTTATATTTTGGGTCAACGTATTCATCTTCCATGTTAATAATTTCAATCTCATTTTTTTCACAAAAAGATGCCACATCTTTCAAAAGTGGAGCAAACCCTTCAAGTCTAAACGTTTGTAGTTGTTGCTTCGTTGCGTTGACCATTTGAATTGCATTCACTATATCTTGATCCTTTCGTTGAAGAGCTTGAGACAACAAATTAGTAATACCCAAAACGTGCTTCATCAAATGTAAATAATATGCAAAATCATAAGCCTTCATGTATGTCCAAATTCCACTTGCTTGTCTTTGGTGAGCATTAGTGTAACTGGAATTTCGAATATACTCAAGCACTTCAATAATAGATGGATATAATTGAACCAAACGCACAAGTGTCTTGTGATGAGAGCTCCAACGCGTATCCCCAGCTCTTGCAAGAGACAATTCTTGATTTAAACCACTCCCGGTTTCAACTTCTTCATGACCTATCGCTTCTTTTTAATTTCTCTCGTTGACTTTCTCGAATCATATCTATTCGTTTGCAAGATGAACAAACCACATTTGTCAAAGTTGATACCTTATCAAAAAAGAAAAAAATGTCATCATGTTTGTTCGCAAGGGCCACAATAACTAGTTGAAGCTGGTGAGCAAAACAATGTATATAATACGCCGAAGAATTATCCTTCAAAACTAAAGCTTTCAAACCATTAAACTCACCAGCCATATTGCTAGCACCATCATACCCTTGACCTCTAACCCTTGCCAAACTCAAATTATATTGTGAAAATAATTCATCAATAGCCGATTTCAGACAAGCCGCAGATGTTTCCATGACATGAACAAGGCCAATGAATCGTTCTTTAACAACTCCATATTTGTCAACATATCTCAAAACGACAGCCATTTGTTCCTTTTTAGATATATCCCGAGACTCATCAACTAATATAGAAAACACATCATCACCTAGTTCTTCAAAAATCCTTTTTAAAACTTCTTGTGCAAAACAATTACATATGTCTTTCTGAATTTTGGGAGACGTCATTTGATTATTCCCCGGAGCATTTCCTAATATAACTTTACCAATGGACTCGTTTAATTCACCCAATAATCTTAAAAACTCCAAGAAATGTCCTTTATAAATTGAAGTTTCAGACTCATTATGACCACGGAAAGCTATTGCACCATTCAAAAAAGCTTTAGCAAGAATAACCGAGGTGCTTAATCGGATTCTATACTCGTCACTATTTTTTTGCTTTTCTTTTGAAAGGCAAAACCTATAGATTGTTTTGGTCGAAGCAAGTCTTCACATTTTTTAAGTGCTCTGTTGTGGTAACTATTCGGCTTACCCACATGACCAACCAATCTCTCTCGTTTGTTCCAACCACAAAATCCATCGGTCACAAATGCATCTTTTTGACCATTTTCCTTGAACAAGTAACAAACCATGCAGAAAACTTTATCCGCCTTTACACTATACTCTAACCAATATTTGAAGCTAGCAAACCATTCAGGATTAAAACTTCTTAGTTTACCACCAATATCTCGTTTTGGATAATCATGACCTTGCGGTTGACAAGCACCTTTACTCAAATATGCAAGTCTAATTTCATCTCTTTGGTTAACATGATAAGATGAAATCGGTTTCCGTTCGGAGGGATCCCATGGAAGGTCTTCCAAATCAATTTTCTTAGATGTATTACTTGAAGAAGACGAGGGCTCAAACTTTCTTTTCAATGATTCTTGCATAATTAACCCTAAAGTTCAAGTTTTTAAGAAAACTAAGTCACAATCTAACAACAATATACAACATACAATAACCAACATGAGTATAAATGTATAATTATATATAAAATCAATCAACTAATTAGCCCTAAAATTACCTTTAGTTTGAGACAAAATCAGAGGAAACAAAGACTTATAAGACCAAAGAGGGGTGAACGGTGGCTGGAGTGAGGCGGAGGCTGGCGGATATGGGCGGAGATGGGCGGAGGCTGGCCGGAAAAACTGAGAGAGGCGTGAGTTAGGGATAAGCAGTGGGGTTGAGATGTGTGTGGAGGGTGTTACGTCTGATGAGTTGGGTTGGGATATGTTAAAACCCATGGGCCAAAAGTCAAAACTAAAACTAATATAAAGTAAATTTTTAAAAAACGAAATACATAAAAAAACGGGAAAGAGCAAGGCTCGAACTCGGGTCATTCGTGTGGTATTGGAAGGGGGTTTCCACCAGACTAGAATGGTAATATTGATATGGGGTCCAAGTGTTAATTTATATGGGGTCCTTCAAAAATTTTATATATCGCTTCTAAATAAATTTTAAAAAACATTGGTGTCCCGGGACCCCGACGGCTACTATGTAGGTCCGCCCCTGATCACGCCCTCGCGTTTCCGCCATCGTCGACGGGTGGACTATGTGCAATTAAAATCTCCCAAATTGCTAACTTAGCAAACAGCCTTCCATAAACTCGTGCATATTCAACACAACATTCTTCAACAAGAGTCTCATCGTCTTGCTCATTTACCAACTCGTGCATATGCAAACGGCCTTCGAAGATTTTGTGAAATCTTCGAACCACTAACCACATACTCTTACACTTTGACATTATTTGATCACTTGTATGCTCGTTTGGGAAACCCACCTCCTCGTCAAATCTCTCGGTAATGCGATCCCAATAATTTTGAGCTAATAATTGACCACTTATAAGTTCCTCCTTGACGTGCATCACAGTAACGATCAAGGCGCGCTCCTCTTCTTCGGTCCACACGTTCATCTTCTTCAATCGCTGGAATAACTAAATAAACGAGTAGTAAGCCAACGGCTTGATGTTGCTTAGCTAATAATAATAATAATGTATAATAACTAAATAAACGGAAAATCAATAGTAAGCCAACGGCTCTATTTTGTTTAGCTTCTTTCTGGGTATTAAAATTTACAAAACTTATTATTATCTTCATTAATCCTTAGCCAATTTTAATGGTTTTCCAGATATTTATCGAATAATCATATGTATAAGTCCGTAAAATAATAATAACAAAAATAATAATGATAATGTACAAGAGTAGAAGGACCGAGAGACGAATAAAGTAGTTACCTGTTTCGTAGATGAGAAGTAAGCGATGGCGGTACTCCGGAGTCGCGGTGGAAGGTGGTTGAATGTGGTGGCCGGAGTGTTGTTAAAATTTACGAACGTACGCTAAAAGACTGTTTGAGAGAAGTAGTGAGGGACGTTTAGTATTATATAGGTGTTGTGGTTGCTTGGAGAAGAGGATTTCGACCCCGTGATTTTCGTTGGGTTTATTTTAGGACACCGACATTAGGGGGGAGGGGTGGTGGATGTGGTGGCATCACTCATCACACATCCCACCCAATCTAATGGTGCCACATTATCAACCTCAAATCCATCACATTTTGATGGAATTTGACAGGGGTGGTGGTGTGGTTTGGTGTGATGGACAGCTCATTCGGCCACCTTCACCGGACCTTTTTCCGGCCAATTTTCCAGCCAACTTCATCCCAAACACCAACCAACCAACCCAATTCCCCCAAATTCTCACAAACCCTAATCTCACCACCACCAATGGCCGGATCCGAATCTGAGATCCAACCCGCCAATTCATCCTCCGGCGACGAAGCCGAACACTCATCCGACGGATCCGAATCCGACCCACCACCACCACCACCACCACCACCTTCCGATCAACCCGACCCGACTCCCACCAAACCCAGATCCAAAACCCCAATTCAATCCACCAACAAACGCCCCACACCCACCTTTCCGGCGACGACTCCGACATCGATTCCTTTGATCCATCACTTCCGGTGACCCACTCCTTCTTCCTGTTATATTTCCGGTGACCCATCACTTCCGGCGATCCATCATTTCCGGCGATGGCTCCCTCCAACGGTCATAACCACCCCCCCCCCCCAACGGCTCCCAACGGTCATTTTTTTCCTCGAGAACCCCACCATCACCCTTCATCACTCGTGACACCCATCACGCAAAATCCATTTTTTCCGCGTGACAAAGGGGCGGCCGCGTTGTGGAGAGGCTCACCACGCGTGATGGGAGCTCCATCACGCACCGCCCTGTCCCCCCTTAATGTTAGTATGTAAAGCTTAAAGAGTGAGTTCAAATTAATAAGCGATTATTATATAAGTTTATAAAAGGTCCGCGAGATGCAATGGGGTATGCACGCAAACATGATATTGGATGCGTAACCGGTGTTACAGTTTCTGTATGTGTGAGACTTCACAATAGTACGTGCGTAACCCGAAGATAGTATGCTCATATTGCGGCATTGGAATCTTAACCGGTGTTATTAAGCACATCACACAACGACTGCACACGCACAATCGGGTGTAGGTTGGCACGTAACGCTACATTGAACTTGTCTTGACCCGCAACCCATACCGCTTGACACTGTTTAAACCCGAAATTCGTTATGAATTGACCCCTTTCAACCAAAACTTGTCCCGACCCAAACCAAATTAACTTTTTTTGTATCGACCCATTCCAACCTTAACCTTTTTAGAACCATGACCCGAACGGCCGAACCCGCGTGGCTCGTATGCTGGTCTTTAATGGTAATCACATAACACGTTAAATTTTTAAAATGAAAAAAGTATAGCAATGTCATGCTCAAATTAAAGAGAAAAAATACTCGTTTTTATGGTATAATGTTTTTCAAAAAACTATTAGCATGTGAAAAAATTATAAACGTTTAAACTTCGTCAGGGTAGTTGGTTTAAATTTGGAGGGAATATGTAACTATTATATAAATTAACAAAATGTTATTAAAGTTAAATGACCAACCTTGTATTATTTTTTTCAATAAATTAAAAATCAACCGTATTTTATTTTGTTTTTGCTAAAAGACAAAATTGTTAAAAGTCAAAATTGCTATTAAAATGTCTTAATCTTATGCATTATAGTTTGTACTAAAAGCAATAAATTTGGTACTCTTATAAATTAAGAGATCTCTCACTCATGTTTTATATATAATACAGATATAGATGGATGAGATAACAGATTTTGAATTTAAGTATAAAAAAATCAAGTCTCAAAATCTGAATTTAACTTCTACAATATAATGAAGAAAATGGGAGTTCATAACTTCAAATCGATAAATGGATTTACCTAAAACCATATTGGTTTATTAAAAAAATAATAATTCAGCCTTTTAAACTTTATTTAGTATTAGTTGATTATTGCATACAATGTGGTTTTACTTGGACCTTTTAATGTGTTAGAGATAAGATTTGAAAAGTCTAAAAATTCCTTTCTAAGTTTAAAGTAACTAGCTTACTAGTTACTACAATAAAATCAAGAAAAAAAGGGAGTTCAAAGCTTCAAATTGATAATCGATTCGCCAATTTTTTCTATAAAAAATAATTAATAAATAGCATATTGGTAATAAAGTTTAATTCAGTCTTATAAGTTTGAAATTACTAGCTTACTATGATAAAATCAATAAACAATTAAATTATAACAAACCCAAACGTCAGCGAGTTCTTAAAGTGTTCTCCATTTGCAAAAAAAGCCTGAGGGGGTTCAACCCCGTCGATAAGGTCATTGATTATCGGTGATTGATCGATAACATTGAGGTCATTATTTGACCCGACAACCCCAAAGAACGCATGCCAAAACCAAAGATCCTGTGACGTCACCGCCTCAAGTACAATAGTAGGGTCAGAGTGATCACCTCGATGGAATTGACCACGACAAGCAGTAGGACACATAGCCCAACCAACATGCATACAATCGAGGCTACTGCGCATCCGGGGGAAACCATTCCTTTCACCATGCACCTCGTATATGCGTTGGATATCATACGTTGTTGGTTTATGTAAGTATCTCCGCTTGTATAGCGATATGACCCCTAAATATAATTATTAAAATTATAAAAGTTATCTAAATTTTTAAAATTATATAAATAAATGTAAATAATAAAATTATAATAAAACTATATACCTCTACAAAAGTGGTTAAGTGAATCGCGTCCGATCTTTTAAGCCATTTGTAGATACCCGTCCAACATGTCCGAGCCAACACCATACGCTAGTTGCCGAAGAGCGGCGGTAATTTTTTAAGTAGCCGTGAACCCGGGATTACCTCTAGCGTCATCTCTTTGTTGAAAATACTCAAAGTGCTCCGGCAAGTTATTTGCTAATTGCATGAGCAATCCTCTTAATGGCTCAGGTGATGTGTTCCAAACAACCCCTTAATGTTCTAAGATGTTAATACAGTTTTCTTTGTATCAACTTTTTTAAAGATACGGTTAGAAGCGGACCTAATGCATTGGGTCAAGTAATCCTAAATTTTTATATTTGTAGTTTGTAGGATTGAAAGTTGAGTGACTCTGTGACAAGAGCCCCAATTGATAATGTGTGAAATAAAAATAAGAAAGACATATATTGGATTGCTAAGCATGTAATCCCTTCATTGAATCAACTTCGTTTGAACCGTATACTCGTGTTTTATTAATTTATTTATTTTTATGTATAATTTGTTGAGCTCTGGAGTTTGGACTTTTTAGTAGAAGACTTTTTTGTCAGGTTTCCTATGGATCAGCAACCGTTTGTCTTTCTTCCCTTTGAAAACATAGTTCGTGAAGCTAAAAACGATAATCTTCATGTTTTTCGATAAGTTCTTACCATCCTTATTTTTTTTAGCTTACTACTTATTGGGATCACAATACCTTCATGTGGTGCTCTTGATTTGCTTTTATATTGTTATTTCCTTGACTGTTTATGATTATTTGTTTTAAAACGTGAGATTTTGGCTTAACTTGACAGTGATAAAAGTATATTTGTCGTGACAATGATCTATTTTGCTCGTGGTTATTGGAATCACGTATTTTCTTTCCAAGTGTTTCTATGGAAAAATGCAAGTTATGTATCCTTTTCGGCTACTACATACCGATTTTGAGATATTCATACTTGCTTGAGTAAATTAGATTGAAGGTTCATACAGATTGTGTCCATATTTTACTTTTCTTCCTAGGTTTGAGATTTTGGCAAAAACCGATCGTGTAACCTGGTCAAGAAATCGGTTTTAACCCAAACTGATCATACATCGTTTTTGACTTTTGTTGACCAAATCGAACCGTTTTTAATGCATGCTGGATTATTTTTAGGAAAAAAAAAGTAAAACAAACTAGGATTCAACGGGCCACCAAGTTAACAAATTGTAAATGGGCCTTGAGCTAGATAGAATTATCTGGGGCGTCTTTATGAATTGTGAATTGGGTTCGTATTTAATTTTGTGATGTTGGGTTATGATGGATTATTCAATTGTTAAGTTCATTTATTTAACAATCACCAAGATCTTATCATAACTTCGAAATTCTAGTTCCTTTTTAATTTCTAAATTGCTAGCTTACTACGATAAAATCATGAAAAAAAGGGTGTTCAAAGCTTCAAATTAATAAACGGATTCACCTACTTTTTTTCCTATGGTTGTGTGTTGTGTTTTAACTAGCAAAGGCTAGTGAAAGTGTCCCCATCAACATCGTCGTGTCACTACCGTGTAGACAATGTGCTTTAACTAGCTCATCCTTTAACTATATTAAAAAAAAGGTGATTGGTTGTTAGTGGGGTAGGATCCCACGTTTTTCAGCCTTTTGGGCGCCGTCAGTAATAGTATAACTGGGAGAGGGGAAAAGGGATCACGGTGCTAGAAGTGTTATCGTAGGACAATGGTTTAATGCGTGATGACTGGTGTTGAGGAAGGCGCCCCTATAGCGACTCACAACACCCAATCTAAGAAACCATGTTGGCATTAAAAATTAATTCAACTTGTTAAGTTTATATTATTTGAGTTTAAAAAGATAAGGTTGTTAAATAGGGGGAAGGTTCATGTACATTTTAATTTTAACATGAAAACGTAGGAAATAGTAACAATTTATAAAAAAATGAGAACGTATGAAGCAATACCAACTACAATACCAATTTACATAAACAATGATTTATAGTAACAAAGAAAGGAACCTAAAAATTACAAAATCAAGAATAAATAAATAACAACAAATACCAACAAATACTTATAACAGCAAAATAAAACATCTAATAATAACAACAAAATATAAATCAGCAAATACTTATATTGTCTCATAATCGAAAATTAGCAAATTCGACAAAAAATAACAGCAAACACCTATAAAAATAAACCTAATAATAACAACAGATTGGTTCTCACCGTTTTCATGTTAAGAATAAAATGTATTTGATCATGTTTCTGTTAAATAGATCTTATTTGGCCTTTTAATGTATTGCGATTAAATTTCAAATTGAAGTCCAAATATTCCCTTATGTTTAAACTACCAGCTTACTACAATAAAATCACGAAACAATTAAATTACGATACGATGTTGGATGAAGCGCGGTGGAGTAGTTTTATGCTTGATTAGCATGTTGTCGTTTGTTGTATTATGATGTTTTCGGGTCTTGTTTGTGGTTGTTGTACGATCTAAAGCGTTTGTAGCCACTTGTTAGTTCGTTTGTTTTATGAAATGTCACCTTTTAATAAATAGAGAGAAATAATCAAATTATAACAAACCTGAACATCAATGAGTCCTTTTTATGTTCAACAATTCTTTTTAGTCATCTCATCTTGCCCTTTGTTTTTTAATTATAGTGAAAGTTGGTAATATAAACTCTCAAAACATGTATTCTCGTATCAACTTTTCCAATGATCTAGTTTCATTTGTAATTTGTAGTACTAAAAGTTGAGTGACTCTAGGTTTTCAAATGATAAACTCGGTTTATACTTGTGTTTTTATTGCGTTTTCCTGTATAAGTTGTGAGCTTTGGATTGGTGGGATACTTTTTTTGGGTTTCCTCTGTATCGGTTCTCTCTCTTTCATTCCTTTAAAAACCTAGCTCGTGACGCTAAAGACGATAATCTTCATGTTTTAGGTAAGGTCTTATCATCCTTTTTATTGTTTTAACTTACGGCTAATTGGGGTCACAAACGGTACCTTCATGTGATGCTCTTGATTTGCTCGTATATTTTTTAGGCTTTTTTTGTTTCGCGACGTGAGCTCATCGTTTAATTTGACGATCAAAAAATAAATAAATATTTTTAGTTTGTAACTCCAGCTCTGCAAGTTATGTTTTCTATTTTTTTCCTTTCTGGCTACAACATACCAATTTTTGGTATATGCAAACTTGAGTAAAAATTACATGGAAGATTCTTATAGTTTGTACATATTATCTTCTGTCCCTAGTAAAAATTTCAAACTAAACAAAAAGTAAACAATTTCTAACATACAACCTCAAACTAATTGACGGTTAAAAGCCTCCAAATTGCTAACTTAGCAAACGGCCTTCCATAAACACGTGCATATTCGGCGCAAGCCTCTGCAACAGCAGCCTCATCAATTCGAACATCTACCAAACAGCCCGTGCCCATTAGTCTGCTGTAGATTCTCTGAAACTTCTCAAGCACCGACGCCATCTTTCCCCACTTTAACAATATTTGATCCTTTGTACGCTCAGCAACAAAAATAATTTCCCCGTCAAATCTATCCTTAACGCGGTCCCAAAAGTCAGGAACCAAAAAATAAACAATCGTACTTTCTGCCCTAACGTGTACAAAACTAAGGGCCAAGGCGTACTCCTCGTCTTCGGACCAAACGTTCATTTTCCAGAGTATAGAGCGCCGCATTTTGGTTGTTGGAGTAGAATATGTGTAGTGTGAGTTCCTGTGGAAAAAGAATGAAAATTGTTTAGTCTAAGAAATAATTGATATTGATTTTTTTTAAAGTTCATAACAGTTGCATTCATATTCGTTGCCAACGGTCGAATTTATTTATATATCTAAGAAAAAAATACGGTTTGTACCCGGTTCCATACCCAAACCGGTTCTTGTGGGTATCGAACAATGCGCCTTGTACCCGGTTCGGTTCCTACCCAATAGGCCTATACCCTGTTCCTGGACGGCCCAAGAACCGTTTTTATGCACCTCTATCCGGCCCAAGAACCCTTTCCACTATATTGAGAGGTTTGGGCCAAGAAAGTTGTTGGTGGGCCGAAAAAAGGAAACCAAACCATAATAACTAAATAAACGGAAAATTAATAGTAAACCAACGGCTCTATTAATATTACAAAACTTATTATCTTCTTGGCCAATTTTAATGGTTTTCCAGATTTTTATCGAATAATCATATATATAATGTGTGTAAGTCCGCATAATAATAATAATAATAATAATAATAATAATAATAATAATAATAATGTACAAGAGTGGAAGGACCGAGAGATGTTAAGTATTTACCTGTTTTGTAGATGAGAAGTAAGCGATGGCGGTACTACGGAGTCGCGGCTGAAGGTGGTTGAATGTGGTGGCTGGAGTGTTGTTAAAATTTATGAACGTACGCTAAAAGATTGTTTGAGAGAAGTAGTGAGGGTTTGATGAGGGACGTTTAGTATTATATAGGTGTTGTGGTTGCTTGGAGAAGAGGATTTCGACCCCGTGATTTTCGTTGGGTTTATTTTAGGACACCGACCTTAATGTTAATATGTAGAGCTTAAAGAGTGAGTTCAAATTAAAAAGTGGATATTATTTTTCTATTTGTTTTATTGTTATTATTTAAGTTTATAAAAGGAAGGATGTTACATATTCGGTGAGTTAACGTACAATAATCGTTAAATGTATATTAAGTACGCGAATCACGCTCAGGGTTAAAAAACTAAGATACTCAAATCGAATTTCAAACCTAAAACGTTCAAGGTTAAAAGCAATTATGCTCAAGTCAAAACTTGATCTATTAAAAGATCCAGATTGATGATTAATTTGATCAAATTCAAGGTTAATTGATCAATTAGCATCTACAATTTCAGATTTAACTTGTTGATTGATCATACAAACATGTGAACAACGATTAGAGAGACATTGACGGAAGAGGGCGGTGTTCACAACGGTGGATGGAATCGGCGGACTTTTCCGGGACGGTAGAGGCGGAAAACAACGAGCAGATCAGGTAGTTGTGATTTTAGGGTTATGTTTTCTGAAACCTACGCTCTAAAATGTCGCATATGTAAGGGCAACAGATAAACCCACCTCCCCCCCCCCCCCCCCACACACATTTCGCCTCTTTGTAGCCTAAGGGCGGTGTTCCTCAAAAAAATCGCCCCACTACGCATTGCCTTAGTTATTAACTTTTACTCCATCCGTCCCATTAAAAGCGTCATGGTTTGAAAAACACAAAGTTCATGGTAGATTGAATTATTAATTTTTTTGTTTACCAAATGACAATAATGCCCTTGAAAATGTGGTCCATTAATATTTTTTATTAATTTAGTTGTGTGTGTTAAGGGTAAACTTGAAAATTAACTAATAAATTTTGAAAGATGACATTTGTAATGAGAAAAATAAAAAAGAAAACATGAACACTTTTAATGAGACGGTGGGAGTTAAAGGTAAGATTATTGCATAGAATGTGGTATTCCTTGGACCTTTTAATGTGTTGGATAAGATTTGAAATTTTTTAACTGCATGTTCGTTTCACAGAATTCGTGGGAATTCAAATGAATTGGAATTAAAATCCCATGACATGGCGTGTTTGTTTCGTTGGAATTGGAATCTTAATAACATTTGATGTGTTCGGTTCAAAGAATTTGAATTGGAATTCAATTCCTTCAAATTCCTTTAAATACAAGGATTTTAAATCCTTCAAAAATGTGAAGGAATTCATGGAATCTTATCTCGAGTTTTTCTTTTTAACAAGGACAACGAATAAAACAGTTTAGTTTCTTTACTTTTTTTGTTTTTAATTTGTATTTTAAGTTATAAATTTTTTATTATTATTTTTGAATATTTTTTTGAGAGGTTTTTAATCTTAATTGAAAACCCATAAAAAAATTCAAAAAATAAAATAAAAAAACATAACGCAAAATATAAATAAAAAACAAAAAATATAAAAAAACTAAAATGTTTCGCCGTTATATTGTGAAAAAAAAAGCTTATTGATTTATATTCATTTGTCAAACGAACACATTAAGAATGTATTTGTATTTCAATTCCCCTCAATTACAATTCCTATTGGAATGTTCAGATTCCAAATCCAATTCTTTAAAATTCCAATCCTATGCAAGTTCCAATTCCATTTTATTTCATGAAATGAACGCGCCCTAAGTTTAAAGTTACTAGCTTATTACAATAAATCAAGAAAAAGGGAGTTCAAAGCTTCAAATTAATAATCGGTTCGCCTATGTTTTCTATAAAAACATAACAAATAACATATAGGTGTTAAAGTTTAATTCAACCTCATACAAGCTTACTATGATAAAATCAAGAAAGAACTAAATATAACAAACCCGAATGTCATTGAGTCCTTTTTAAGTAACAATTCCCTTTTAACCATGTTATCTTGTTCTATTTGTAATATAGTGAAGGTTGGTTTTCTAAAATCTTATTACAAGTATTCTTGTATCAACGTTTTCAATGATTCGGCAAGAATCAGAACCAATGCATGAGGTCAAGTAATCCGATAGTCTTTTTCATTTGTAATGAGCCTTTGATTTAGGTTGATGGTGACAAAAATATATTGTTGTCACAATGATCTATTTTGCTTGTGGTCGTTGGAATCTATTATTTCCTTTCAAATGTATCTATAAAGTTAAAAGGAAAATTGCTTAATTATAAATGAAACTTCTCATAACAAAATATGTTAATTCTTTGGGAAGTAGATGAAGTATTTACTACACTTTTGAACTTTGGAGGTTGCTCTATGAATTAACATCATGAAAGTGGTTTGATTGATATAATCACCCATTCAAGTTTGACACTTGTTTTTAAAACGAATTTTTTTTTCTTTTTCTATGTGAACCAGTATATATTCTCACTTTTACAAAAGTTAAGTGGATGATATAAATTGACTTTTTCCTTTTTGTCTACAACATACGGATTTTGAGATATATGCAAACTTGTTTGAGTAAACTAGACGGTAGGCCCATGTAATTTGTCCATATTTCACCTTTTGTCCATAATATTAAAAAAAGTTAACGTATTCACATTAGCAGGTTATTAGGTTATTAGTTATTGTTTCACTAATCGCTACCTTTTATTTATATTTTAATTTATTAAGTGCATCAAAATAATAATAAAATGAAATAATAATAAATATGTTGCTTTGATTCGTTTTATATATTTTGTAGGTTTGAAGAGAAGACAGAGAAATTGGTAAGTTAGTCAAAAGAGAGGGGGTTTTAAAAAAAGGTTTTTACAAGTGTCTGAAATTGACTCAACATCTATGGCTCAGTAAAAGAATCAAATTTACATCTGAACTATATTTTGAAAAAAGAAAAGGTTGGAGATGGGCTTTGAGCTAAATAAAATTTAACTGGGCCATCTTTTATGAATTGTGAATTGGGTTCATATTTGTTTTTTGTGATATTGTTGGATTATATTAATTGTGGGACGGGTCATAATATATTATTTAACTAATTTCCCGCCCTCCATAGCGAACATTTGGTTGATACTAGTTGGGTTCGTGACATATCGATACATTATTAGAAGAAACCTAAGTTTTAAACTAAATACATACCAAAATGTAGATAAAAGTAAGAATGTCATAGTGGTACATTTAGAATTTTACAAAGCAACGTATTTGAAAAGTAACGAGAGAAAAGAATAAAGAAAACTAAACAATGTGAATGATGTGAGTGTGACATGTGATGAATCTGATTGGGCAGAAAAAAAATGAAAAATAAGAAGCAAATATGACGTGTGTGCGTGTGCGTGTGCGTGTGTGAGCTAGAGCCAAGAAAACATTTGTGTAAGTAGCTAAGAAGTTACATGTTAATATACGTAATACTAATTGTTAGTTTCATTTTAGTTAACTTAGTTAGGGACTTAGGGAAGAGACTATTCGTATGTAATAAGTATCAAAAGTTAGTTGACCAAATAATATGTGTTATGTTGATGTAACCATTCAAAGAGATGTATCACTCGAATTGTTGAAGAGTTGCAATCATGCTTTCTTGATTAATAATTATGTTTACGCATTTAAATAGATGTTAAGTATATGCATGTGACTATGTGTAGTTGATTTCTGGGTTGAGATATGTTTATAATACGCCATCCGATGTGTCATACATCCTAGTTAGTTTAGTTAAGGATTGGACGACCGGTGTGTAAGTATATGGCCATGTTCTTGGTTAGCGGTAGAATGAAGATAAACTATGTCTAAGTAGCATGCTAAATATTGTCATCACAGATTAAGTCTTGCAACTAAATGAAACTATAAGTAATTGTTTGTTCTTTTCTTTCTAACATTTTGAGCTCTCTTTTGTTTTGTGTGTGATTGCATCTTAGTTTCCTAGCAATCTTGTTTAGCTTTCAGTCAAGAAGCATTCAATCAATATTTTGCATTTTTCTTACAATCAAATAATAAGTGCAATACTAACCACATGTTTCCTAGTTCCTACTAATAAGAAATCTTACGGTAGTCATCTAGGTTATTTAGGTTTCTATAATACTTAACCACGATCATCACTCATTAACGTGATTAATGGTTATTAACTAAATTAACAGCATTATTGCCATAAAATTGTTATAATCACATCTCATAACACATTTTTTAGAGATGATTTTTTCGCTAGAATTTAATGACTTGAAATATGTATTCCGTTCATTTTCTATTTGGTATTCAGAATATGTTGAAATTGGAATATGATTCAGATGATAACATGACGATATAGTTTGTCAACCAAATGCATCAAAATTCTAGCGTGTTTGAAAACTTTTAACTTCAAATTTAATTTCTTTGTCATATTCTAACTTTTCTTTACATGTTTTATGCCTATACATGTTTTAGAATTATTACTTATAGGATGTAGGAACATAAAAAGTATAAACCTCAATTTTTAAACAAAAGCAATGTGCAAAAACACAAAGCCTAATAGATCTCTAATTGGGACCATTTCATCGATTTTGCATATTTAGAGACAAAATTCTTGGTGAAAACATTACTGTATAGTTTGTTTTAACTAATATAGGTCTACAAAATTTTATTTAAAAATGTTTGATTATATTTTTTTTATTAGTATTATTGAAATTGTAAATTTCGATATATTGAAATCATGGAATCAAACCTTAGCAAAAATGGAATGGGTTAATATCATTAAAAAAATGGGTATTGGTTTTTAATACTCCCAACTTTCACTCGTGGACGATAACACTCCCAACTAACAATTTGTCTTCCACCACTTCCAACTTGTAACTTATTTTCTTCTATCATTCCCGAACTTAACAGACCTTAACTCCATTAGTTTTTTTTGCTGACGTGGCATTTTTTTCTTATGTGGCAATCATATGTGGCATTTTTCTTAAAAAGTTGTGGGTCCATGTCTCCAACTCATCATCATCTTCTCCAAAAAAAAAACCATAACGACACACCCAAAAGTTGTGGGTCCATGTACTACGGTGTTACTGGCGGTGGTTATAGGCGACGTGGGTGGGTGGATGGTGGTGGTGGTAGAGGTGCAGGTGGCCTTTTGGGTGTGTTAGGGTTTTTTTTGGAGAAGATGATAAGTTGGAGACATGGACCCATAATATTTTAAGAAAAATGCCACATATGATTGCCGCATCAGAAAAAATGTCACGCCAGCCAAAGAAACTAACGGAGTTAGGGTCCATTAAGTTCGAGAGTGATAGAAGAAAATAAGTTACAAGTTGAGAGTAGTGAAAGACAAATTGTTAGTTTGGAGTGTTATCATCCAACGAATGAAAGGGGAGTATTATAAGCCAATACCCCTTAAAAAAGGAACATACTATATCTTATTTTCATGAAAAGTCTATCAACATGATTTTTGTATGTTAAAGTGTTTAAACGTGTCAAAAAGACTGAAAATTTCTCTCAACCAAATTTGTAATACTAAAGTCCTTAAACTCATTTTGAATTCACGTACTCGTGAAAAAGGTATATAAAATATAACGTATTGGGTATTGCCTTTTAAATTTTCAAAACAAAGTTTGATGTATTTTAAAATATTTTATTCATATATATCAACTCTAACATTTTAGATAAATCTTAAATAGTTTTTTTTAAATGAAAAATGTAAGTAATTTATGACTAAACTCTACAGCATATGGATATGAAAAATGTACGTGAGTTACAACAAAGTATAGTTATAGTAATATGCATGTATAAAATATAACTACTATTAAACATATCAAGGGGACGAGTCAAACCTGTAAAATAAGTTACAAGTCGAGCTCAAGCTTGACATGCTGGTTGAAATGAGACAAACTCATTTAAGTCAAACAAACCGAGCTCGATCAAGCTTGATTGGCGGTTGGTCTTGACTTGATTACACTCCTAGTCACATAACTTTTTACCGTGTTTATGTAAAAATAAAAATAAAAAACCGATATTAGTCTACTATGCAAGTCTTTGGCATTTTCTATTAATCTTAAGCAAACAATCATATGCTACTTTTTAATTACAAGAGTCTCATCTAAAGAAATAAAATCCAGGCTAAGTTAATGATGTTATGGTTTGAGAGCAGACCATGTCCTATATATCATATAGTGATGTACTTTACATTTCAACATGTATTCTATTAACAGTTATTAAGAGTAACATAACTTTTGATAGTTCGAGTGTAACTTTTACCTTTTTCATCAACGATGTAGATTATGTTCAACACAAACTTTTAATACTATAACTCGAAAATATTGCAAGACAGACCTAGTTTGACGATAACCAATATATAAAAAAAATGGTATAAGCCACCATTGGGCATTCCCTCACCGACCAGTCCCACAACCAACATGTGTGAGATAAATAATGTATTTCAGAGTAAATCTGATGGTGTCAGGACGAGAATTGAATCTTTGAAAGACCAATTCCACACACATGACTTTCAGTCTTAACTACGCATTTTTAAATGGGACATGTGGTCAAGAGCGAACTTTAGGCAATACAAGTATAAATATATCTTGTACTTGTTAGATTTAACCTTTAGGCAATACAAGTATATATTGTACTTGGTAGATTAACCCAACTATGAGGACAAGAACATTCCATATAGACCAAAATTTTAATTTACTCGTAGAGAAATAACTATTCATACACACGATTACATGAAACTTATAAATTTATTAAATATAATTATATTTAATTTCTCGAGGTAATCCACAAGCAAGCAAACTCTCCCATCTCTCTCGTTAATGTTGTTAACCCTATGCAGCCGTGCTTTTAGACTCAAGTTCAATCCATGTTTACAACACTTTACTTTAGGTGATTATGGGGAAACTGTGATCTCCGGTTCGATCCCGAGGATATTCGGGTTTTACTACAAGCGGGTTTTCACCAGAACTGGTGATAACTTGGAGACGTTTAAAGGCTTCGTACGGCTGAGTTGGGTCAATTGACGGTTGCTTTTTGCCATTGAGTCCCGTACAGTACATGGCTAGCCCTAGGGGGGCTGGGTGGTCGACGGCCTCGGCCCGACACCCTGCTAGGCCCAATTTTTTTTTTAAATATTATATGTATTAATGTTTAAACTCAAGCTCTCACCTTAACATTGCATTCTTGAGTTTTTTATTTAGGGGGTTGGAAAAGAAAAGATAAGAAAATTTTTCTTTTTTCGTTCTTGAGTTTTTTCATTAAAAGGAAAGAAAGAGAATGAAAGGAAAAATTAAGTCTTTTTTCCTTCAAAACTTTCCTACCAAATATGGCCGGATTGTAAATGAAAGTTTATATCTTATTACCATATTATCAATTTACCCTATCTTAATTCTTTTTTCCATGTTGCTATGAGGACATAATTGTAAAGTTACAAATTTTTTTCCTATCTTTTCTTTCCAATCTAACTCAAGAATGTAATAAACACTTTCTTTTCTTTTCTTTTATTTTAACTCGAGAATGTCTTTTATGTATATAATTTATTTTCCTTTCTTCCTCTATCCAATCTCATCATTTCTTTTTCTTGTATTTTAAACCTGAGAATGCAGTGTAAAGGTTGTGAGTTATAGTCTCATCTAAGACATGTTTTTAAACTTTCCTTTATACAAAATTTTGTTACACAACCTAAATGAAAACCAAGTAAGCCAATTTAAAAATTAAACGGTATAAATTCAAGTGAATACTTGTTTTACTTAAGGTTCAAAATATTTTTCGTCTTTCGGCCCAAATTTTTTTGTTCAATTCTCAGAGCCGACGCTAATATAATACAGAGTATCTTGACAATACTCTCTAAGGCCACCCGTAGTGGGCGCGGTCTTGGGGCGATTTTGGGCGAAGTCCGGCGACAACACCCCCCCCCCCCCCCCGCCGAATTGTGGGGAGATAGGGGGCGCCGGGTAATTGTCGCCCTTCCCTTATGATTTTTATTATTATAATAATTGATTGTGTGTATATATATTAGGCTACAACACCATTACGCCCCAAATACAAAAATATATCATTTACTGACTGAACACTACATGACGCAAAACGCCACATTTTATAGCTCCTCCACTACACAAGATCTAACAAATAAAAAAAAAAGTTACCCACAAACAAGCAAGCAAGCAAACAAACTCCCCATCTCTCTCGTAAATGTTGTTAACCTTGTTGTTGATCTCTTGGATATTTGAGTGTCACCCTTGAATTTGGAGTCAAACTTACTTGTTCATATATTCACAACTCTCTGCTCTGCACTTTATTCTATTCCTATTCCTATTCCTATTCCTATTCCTATTCGTATTCGATTCTTTCTTATACCATTGCAAGTTTTAACACACACATTACACTCACACTATCTCTTTCTCCACCATTAATGTCCTTTCATTCTTGCTTTTCCTGTCTCTGTCTCTATACATACTTACACACACATGTGCCTGTATCTATTTATATAACTTTCTTTCTTTGTCTCTATTCACGCCATGTTTCTTGTGTACGCAACAAACAAACCTTCATTAATGATCACATACTTCAATTTCATATGCATTCACTTCAACTTCAATTCTTGAAATACCAAAAAAAAATAAAAAAAAATCCAATTTTTATTACTCATTTTGCAAAACAATTAAAAACCCTTGATTATTTTGTAATTTAATTGGTGGGTATTTATGCATTTTCAAGTTCTTGGACAATGAGAGGTGAAAACTTAAAGAAAAACAAGGTTTGTTGTTTTCACTAAAGTGCAGCTTCTTTTGACACTTTGTGTGTTCTTGAATTGCTTAAAGATTCTAACTTTATGGTTGTTTATGAAGGTTTCATGGCCAAGAACATTAAAGAAATGGTTTAATGTCAAGAACAAAGCTCAAGACTTCCATGCAGATGATTTCAGCCATGATGGTATATCATTTCTTGATTTTCTTGATATTAGGGTTCTTAATTTATTTTTTTGGGATTTTTTTTATAATTTTTATTTGATTTTGATTTGTCTTTTGGGGACATGAATTGACTTGCTACTGATGATTCTTGATCAATTGGAGCCCATGTATCTGTTCTTGTTTTCTTTTTTTTTTTACTTAATTTTAATTATATCATTCTATATGGTGTGGCCCACAAATCCACAACAGTTTTGTTTGATTACTTGTGGTCATGAATCTTGATGTAATACAGTGGAAATCATACAGCTTTTAACAACTTACCCTTTTCAGATAATGATTCCAATGAAAGAGAAGCGTGCAGCATCAACAAAAACATAAGAAGAGGTGCATATTTCAGACTTTAGGATTTAGGACCACATTGTTTGTAATATGAATATTATCATATAGACCCCACTTATTATTATACATACAATAAATGGTTGAAAAAAAGAACTTTTTATGTTTTCTTCATCTGCTGCCATAAATCATAAATCTCACACTTTTGTGTTGTGGAACAGAGAGATCAGCCAAGAAGCATGCTGCTCACGTGAGGGAAGTCAATGATTATAGGTTTGTTTTAAGGAATTTAGCTTTTTAATCATTGTTTTTGTGTTTCATTACTAGTTGATCATTGTACTTGTTAAAATGCAAAAAGTAAACTTACTCAAGGTACTGTTCTAGCACAGTGAAACACAAGTTCTTAAAGAGGAATGTAATATATTTTTTATGAATTTTAATATCTAAGCTTACATACAATAAGTTCTTGACAAATGTGTTTTATGCAGTTTAGTCAAAGAATTCAATATGATGTAGGTTTTTAGTGAAGTAAATTTAAAATAAGTAAAACAGTTGGTAAATGAGAAGAATGCTTCAAAAGCGAATTTTAAACGATATCGGTCCCAAATTTGATATGATGATAAAAATATTTAAATTTTCAGTCTAGCATGTGATTGGAGGACATGTAGTAGGTTTTGAATAAATTAATTTAAAATAAGTAAAACAGTTAGTTAATAAGAAAAATGTTTAAAGCGAATTTTAAACAATATCGGGCCCAAATACCTCTTTCTTTCTAAAAGTTAAGATTTTTCATGTTTTTCTTATTGGAATTTTTTTCTTATAATATTGGAATAGGATCTTTGTGGCTACATGGAATGTGGCTGGAAAATCACCAACAGGTTCTTTAAGTCTTGAAGATTGGTTACATACTTCACCTCCAGCTGACATTTATGTTCTCGGGTGAGTTTATTTTGTATGCATATTGAATCTTGATCTTATTAAACATATTAAAGTTGACACCTTTATTAAAAATCAGGTTTCAAGAAATTGTCCCACTAAATGCTGGTAATGTGTTGGGCACAGAAGACAACGGGCCCGCTAAAAAATGGGTAGCACTCATTAGAAGAACACTAAACAGTCTCCCAGGCACAGGTTTTGATCCGAATTTAGATTTTGAAGAATCAAAAACGGAACAAAACCCGTCCTTTTCAAACCCTGGCCCGTTTCAGTCATTGAGCCGTAGCATGAGGATAACAATGCGTGACGCGGGTATGTCACGACCGAGACTTGAGCGTGGATACAGTGGCTCGGACCGGATTGTGTATAGGAACCTGGTCAATGGTTACGACCCGAATCTTGGGTCTTCAGATGAAGACAACAGGCCAGATGATGATTCACCCAACGGCATACATGACCAAGAAAGAGAGTATTGTGAATCTTTTAGTGGTCATAGGCCCAAGAACTCTAGGTACTGTTTGGTTGCAAGTAAGCAAATGGTCGGTATTTATCTCACAATATGGGTAAAGAGTGATCTTAGAGACAATGTTCGAGACATGAAAGTGTCGTGTGTGGGTAGAGGATTGATGGGCTATCTTGGAAACAAGGTAAAATCTTTACTGCCAGCGGGTCAATGGGTCAAATCTAATTCATGAATTTAATAGAGGTGGCAGCTTTAAACCGTTTAATTACATATGGGTTGTTTAGTATCTCGAGTGGGTCAACGGGTCAAGTTGTCTAATGGATTGAAAGTTGTCCATAAGTCAACCTTCCAAACTGTTTTACCCAAATATTTAGATTATTATTGTATTAATGTTTTCTCTATAATCATAAGCAACTGATAGTTATTTATAATTACTTTTTTAGATGAACAAAAAAAGTGTTTTGACTTGTTATCCAACCGGCCATCTTGCCACCTCTAGAATATTTTTTTATGTAGAAATGATTTTTTAATAATTTGAAGAAATATTAACTGATATTATGACATAATTGTAGGGTTCAATCTCAATTAGTATGACATTGCACCAAACAAGCTTTTGCTTCATATGCAGTCACTTAACGTCCGGTCAAAAGGAAGGTGATGAGCTCAAAAGAAATGCTGATGTCATGGAAATTTTGAGAAAAACTTGGTTTCCTAGAGCTCAAGGAAGCAGAGACGATAAATCTCCTCAAACTATTCTCGATCACGAGTAAGGCCAAATTCTTACCATTTCTAATTATAATGTTTTCAACATTATGATGCTTAAACTTATGTTTTCTTGAATGAAGTCGGATAATATGGCTTGGTGACCTAAATTACTGTATCGCCCTCTCTTACCGGTCTGCAATGGCTCTTGTTGAGGCACACAACTGGAGGGCATTATTGGAAAATGACCAAGTAAGCCGTCTTTACACTAAACTTTGTGTTTTATGTATATGTATATATATGAAGGTTATGTTTTGAATCCTAATAACATTTTCTTGAAACTGTATATGTTTATAGCTTCGAATTGAGCAAATAAGCGGACGTGTATTCAATGGATGGAAGGAAGGGAGGATATATTTCCCTCCAACATACAAATATTCAAATAATTCAGATAGATATGCATGCGACGATATGCATCCGAAAGAAAAGAAAAGGACTCCGGCATGGTATATATTTTATTTTCAAATATTACAATAAAGTTTTATATTTGTTATTATTACACGACCAATACGATTAAAATGCTTTTCATGGTATGCACGTTCACACCTTATTTTTGCCAAAATGGTGTTTAATTTGCAACAAACCAAGTACTATGAAAGTGATATCTTTAGTGGAAGCATGAATTATATTGATAAGTGATTTTTTATAAAGGTGCGATCGGATCTTGTGGTATGGTAGAGGACTTCATCAAATGTCTTATGTTCGTGGGGAGTCAAGGTTTTCAGATCATAGGCCTGTGCATAGCATATTTATAGCGGAAGTAGAGTCAATAAACCGTTGCAAGATCAAGAAAAACACAAGTTCTTCAAGGATTGAGGTTGAAGAGCTATTACCATATTTACACGGATTTTAGCATTGTAAGTTCTTGTTAAATTGTTAAATAATAAGCTTTACAGTTAACCAATGGAATGCTATATTAGAAATGTTCATGTTGTCTTAGCAGGATATGCATTTATCAACGCAATATGACGAATTCAGGGATACTCGTTTTTCCCACTTCGCGGTTATTGTTGGCTGATATCGATCGGCATGCCAAAGTCCAAGAAAGGTTGACGGTTGACTCTTTGGTTTTTTTAAGAATTATTCCTTTTAGTTTGACCATGAATGTGATTCGTCTCATTTCTTGATTGAACAGGATGTGTTATTCTCTTGCTATCGGGATACTTCGATTCTCTGCAAAAATGCAACCCTCGTCAATCGGTAATTAGAGTTGATTACTTATTATTAAAAGAAAATTCATAGGATTTGACTAGTTTCTCACTTTCTTGATGAATTTTGCAGATTAAGACTACATTTGCTTTGGGGCATTGAAGAAACACTAACCGGACCCCGGGCAGATTACTGGTAACCTGGGGGTTGGATAGCTGTTTCCCACGAGGGGTTAGACCCTTGGAAGATAGTTCTTCTGATAACCTGCAAAACAGACACCGTGAGCTCGTCACTGAGAAGGGGGGGGGTTCCTCCTTGTGACCACCCTCCGGCGTGAGAATCAGACTAGATTGCTCTTTAAATATAAAAGTATATTAAGAGATTGCTAGAGCAGATATCAGGTATATATGATGATAATATGATGAGATGAGATGGTCATACCATTTGGGGTATTTATAGCCGAAGGTAGGTTTCCAAGGGGTTTAGCCGGCCCAACACGCTACCAACTGTAACCTATGCACGTGCCCTGCCTGTGAGTGGTGGATAGGTAGCGGCTGACACAGAGCAGGCGTGTCGTGCACTCTTCCTCTTCTGCCAACAACAGGCTAGGCACGTGGTATGGCAGGAGTTGGTGGGTAGGCGGCGGCTATTGGTCACAGTGCTGTGGCGTGCTGTCTGCCATGCTGCTGTCAGCGAGCTGTCGCATTCTTGGTCAGATCTTTTGTCTGTACCTCGTCAGGTATCACACAAAAGATCCTCCATCATACGGACTGGCTCATTTAGGCGGGAGTTTTCCCCCTCCCGCCTTTGCTCATTCCTTCAGGTGACACTGGGGAGAGTTAAGTGCCTAGTGCGTGTAGCCATGCTGCGCGGGTGGCCTTCCCTCATGGCTTGTATCCGAGGCTGCGGGAACAGGCGGAGTCCTTCACCATGGGAGGCATTTCCTGCGGGACCAGCTTGCATACTGCGCGTAAGGACGTCACTTCTCTGAGCATGGTTGGTCCTGCGGATCCAGTTGGTCTCTGCGCAGACGTCCCTGTTTAAGGTGAGTCTTGCGGGTCCAACTGGGCTCTGCTGGGACCTACCTCTTCAAGTCCCCCCAGTCCAATGTTCTTCTCATGCGTGTTTAATAAAGTGAGGTGAACTTTTGGACTTAAAAGGGTTTTGTAAGGTTTTCCATGGGAAGTCCTTGTCACTTGCAGAAATTCCCGAGTTTCCTGCTTGGTCTTTGGGTATGATGCGGGTAGGCTGTAACCTCCTCGCAAGTCAGGAGCGTTGAGTCCTACTTGTGTGGATTCTCCGTGAGGTTTTGGTAGTTTTGAACATAGTGATCAATTATGTTAAAACCACCAATTCCATCCTGGAGCTTCAAACAACGTAGTTCTCGACGCTCCCGCTATGCGGGGATGTTATTTCCTTTTCCGCAAGCATTGCCCAGAAGATCCTTCTTGGTTTCAATTCCCAGCGGGGCGCTAGGTATGTGAAGGGTTTTGCCTTAACACTGTACCTGCGCTCGTCTTACGGTTACTTGACTTCCAAGGTATTCCTGGCGTCAATTCCCTGCGGGTGCTAGGTATGTGAAGGGTTTTGCCTTTACACTGTACCCGCACCTGTCTTATAGTTACTTGGTTGCCGAGGTACTTGGCTTCAATTCCCTGCGGGTGCTAGGTATGTGAAGGGTTTTGCCTTAACACTGTACCCGCATCCGTCTTATGGTTACTTGTTCGCCAAGGTTTTCTTGGCTTCAATTCCCTGCGGGTGCTAGGTATGTGAAGGGTTTTGCCTTAACACTGTACCCGCATCCGTCTTATGGTTACTTGTTCGCCAAGGTAAGGGGGTATTTTCCCGCTTCTTTTTAAATTTTGAATTTTGAAATTCGAAAGGTTGGTGGAAAGATAGGAACAGTCCAAACCTCTGAAACGTCGCGCGACGGTTTCTTCTGACTGTGTCAGGACGTGCAGGAAGTTATGGTGACGTGACATTATATGGTCATTCCAGACGCTTTTTCAGGCGCGTGGGCGCGATTTTTCGGGCGCGTGGCCGCGAAATTACCGGCACACGTCCTGTCAACAGCTGTTGCCAGTCTGCTTTTTGCCACGTGTCATAGTTTCATTGCACCTTCGAATTCTCTCTCCTTCGCATTAAATTCACCGCATTAATTGCGATTAGTATATAAAGGGGGAGAGGGTTATTTGCAATTCACACTTTTCACTTTCATCTCTTCTCAAGTAATTTCCGGCGAATTTTTCTGTTCAGTAAAGCATTACCCTGAAATCTCTTTTCATCTTTCTTCCACCATGCCTTCTCATGATGCTGATGACCAGAAGACTGCTGGCGAATGCCAGTGCTCTCTTCCTGTCGATCTGTACCAGTATATCGTCAGGAAGTTCATGCTCGAGTCTCTCGAGCCTGAGTTTCCTGAACCCCACCATACTGTGTACGATGCCCCTAGTGGCAAGATCGGGGTTTATGCTGCATTTTTTGTCTACGGAAACCTTAGGTTTCCGTTGACAAAGTTTGTGTACCGTGTTCTGGAGAGGCACGGTGTGCACCTGACAGAGGTGCACCCCATGGCCATTGCCAAGGTCCGGCACTTTGAGTGGGTGTGCCGGATACTGGGCCTTGAGCCCCTCGTTGACCGTCTGATGACCTTCTACACTTGGAGGTGCATCCAGGGGTGGTACACTCTTACAACCCGTATCAAGGGTTTAAAGATTTGTACCACCGAGCGGAGTCTTCGCTCGTGGAGAAGAGAGTTCTTCTTCATATCCGCTCGCGCCATCCCCATCGCCATGAAGTTCAAGAATGGCCAGGCGCTTCCTAACCTTCCCGCCCTCAACTACGAGGAGGCGGAATGGTTCTCGAAGATATCCCGGGTCCAGTCCCCGGTTTTCCGTTTTCCGGAGTCGGCGATGGTGATGCTGGGGATGAGCCGGGTGTGGAAGGCGGCGAATGCGGATAAGGTTCCGATCGTCCTTGAATATGGTTCGAACTCTGTCCCTTATGGTACGTCTTGTTTCATTTTGCTGACTTCGATTTTTTCTAACTTTCTTGTTGATTTCAGAGGGGAACGATCTTCAGTCGCTCCTGAACCCGCGGGAGGAAGATGGTCCCGCGCGGATGGGTACTCGTGCTCTGGACGAGAACGAGTTGCCCATCTTAGAGCAGACCGCGGGTCGGTTCGTGGAGGTTTACCCGCCAGGCCAAGAGATCCTGAGCCACCGACGGCCAGGTAAGCCTATCTTCTACCCTGAACCTCTCAATGCTGTGCCTGTTGCTGGAGTTGACATTTCTTCTTCTGAGGAATCCGCAGAAGGTCCTCCACTGGTGCAGAAGAAAAAGGCTGCCGTCGGGAAAGGCAAGGAGAAGGTGGCCTCTACGGCCGACCCGGTAGTCCTATCTGACTCGGAGTCAGATAGTGCAGAGGTGGCGGGGGAGCCCGGTGGTGAGGAGACCACCGCTCCGGAGGCTGTAGCTGTTACCTCCGGGGAGGCAGCGACGACTACGGTTACCGGTGTCAAGAGGCCGGCTCCATCGGGTTCGCCCCCGCTCGTCCGTACGTTCAAGCTTAAGAAACCCCGTAAATGCCCCCATAATTCTTGTCTAGATTTGTTGTTTCAAATAAATTTTTCTAACACTTTTGCTTGTGCAGGTGTGGATGTTGACGCATTCCAGGGTGGAGTTGGAGCAAGTATTCCCCCGCCAATGAGGGAAGGCTCGGTCAGCCTTCCCGAGGCGTCGACCCAGGCGTCTGTGCCTGCTTCCGCTGGTTCCAGCCTTCCTGAGGCTGTTCCAGCTGAGAAGTTGTCTCCGCCGGCCGTGAGTGCAATTTTTACAGCATCTTTCACGGAGCCGGCGGTTACTGTTGCTGAGGAGGTGGCGCCAACAATGGCTACCACAGCGGCTGCCACTATACCTGCGCCACCGGCACCGATGGCCGGACCATCAGGTACGCGCCGGGCTTCCCGCCGATCTATGCCACCTTCCCGTCTACCTGACCTGTTGGATGGATTTCCTTTAGGTTCAGGTGATGGGTTTGGCGGCTATCGGCCTGTTATTGACCCTACAGGTACGTAGGGTTCTTTTTCCTTTGTATATTTTTATCATCTTTTCCTAACTGCCTTTGTTTCTTTTGCAGTGTCGGATTCCAATGAAGTGTATGTTCCAAGATGGAACATACGCCGAGGAACAACCCTTCGTACCCCTGTGGAGTGCGTGGACTGGGCTCGCCACGCTGCTCCTCATGGTGCGTTGGGGGAAGCCATGGCTAGCTACCAAGAGGGTAGGCTAACCAATGAGCTTCGGGTTCTCCAGGCCCGGACGCAGCCCCGCGTCGAGCTGCTTTGTCGTGAAAACGACAAGTTAAAAGCAGCTCGCGCCAAAGATGTATCTGAAGCGCGGGCTCTTCGGGAGGAGAACCGGCAGTTGGCCGCTGCCGCAGCCGAGAAGGAGAAGGCATTCAAGGCCCTCGAGGTTGAAGTCCAGGCGCGACTCGAGGCCCGCTCCAAGGCTGCCCAAGCTGTGAATGAACAGCTTCGGCTGGCCAAGGAGACTGCGCGAAACTCAACTGAGAGGGCTGCCAAGGCTGAAGCTGTTGCTGAGCCGCTTCGCGAAGAGAATGAGCAGCTTAAATGCAAATTAAAGGCTCTTCAGCATGCTCATGACGCCTTGGCAATGGAAGATGCCAAGAAGCTGCAGGAGATCCTTGACCAGAGGGGGGTGCTTGACCGCACTGAAAGGAAACTCAAAAGCGTCGAAGAGGCTGCCGCCAAGGAAGTTCAACTTGCCAACCTTGATAAGAGCGGAACCGAACGTGCTTACAAAGAAAGTCAGGCTACCCTCCAATGGCTGCTTCGAGAAGCGTTGCCTCAGGTATCTTTAACTTTTTCTTTACGCTTTCCGCTCGTAATTAGAAAATGTTCTAACTTGTATTCTCTTGTAGGTTGTGCGTCGGGTCCTTTCAGAGACCTCTTATGACGATGCGATGAGCACAGCCCTCAACGCTTCTCATGAGGATGGGGAGAAGACTGGCTTCCTGCTTGGTCTAGGGTTTGCTGAGAGAGGCTTTCCGCCCTCCAACTTCCCTTTATTCAATGTTAATACTGAAGCTGCTTATGACCAAGCTGTGAACCAGTACGCTGCCTTCCCGCATCCAGTGGTGGAGAAGGTGAACGAAGCTGCTGCTGCTGATGATGGGCTAAACATCCTTAAGGCTTTCCTTGGGCAGCCGCGCTCTGACGGTGCTGGTCCAAGCGGAGGTGGCCCTGAAGCCTGATCCTGAAGATCTCTTCCCACTGCTAGGATACTTAGCTTTGTATAGATTTCTTTTAGGCGGGTAGTTACCCGGCCACTGTTGTAATATATCATTGAAATATACGATTGTTATTCCTTTCATTGGATTCTTTGCTTTATAAACTTATGACTTGCATACTTAGTTTAAAATAGCAATTTTCCAAGTGTTTAGAATAAGAACCTTTGAACGTGGTTGATAGTGGGTTAAAGTTTCGCTTCCTCCTTCGTGATTGTGCGGGTAGAACCGTCACTTGCACTTGGTAGGATGGCTAAACTTTAACTTTTATCTAACCTGCGTGTAGGTTTTTCTTACTTTTTGAGGATAAGTTAACCTTTGAACGTGGTTGATAATAGGTGTGAAGTTTTGCTTCCTCTTTCGTGATAGCGCGGGTAGAACCGTCACTTGCACTTGATAGGATGGCAAAACTTTTACCCATACCTGACCTGCGTGTAGGTTTTTCTTACCTTTTTAAGAATTTTGTTTTGAACCGTTCGACGCGCGGCTGTCGATAGGTTAGTGTTCATCTTCCTTTCATGATTCGTGCGGATAGACCGGCACTTTCATTTAATGGAATAATTGAACTCTTCTCCTTCAACTGACCTGCGTGAAGGTTTGCCACGTTATTGGGTTCGTGCGGGTAAGACCGCCTTCCCATGCAACGACTTCACGTAATGTGAATGCCGTCACCAGTGTTGGATAGTTTTAACCGTTCGACGCGCGGTTGTTGATAGGTTAGTGTTCATCTTCCTTTCATGATTCGTGCGGATAGACCGGCACTTTCATTTAATGGAATAATTGAACTCCTTCAACTGACCTGCGTGAAGGTTTGCCTGTTGAGGATAAGTTAACCTTTGAACGTGGCTGATAATAGGTGTGAAGTTTTGCTTCCTCTTTCGTGATTGTGCGGGTAGACCCGTCACTTGCACTTAGTAGGATGGCATAACTTTACCCATATCTGACCTGCGTATAGGTTTACCTTTTCCTCTTAAGAATTTTGAACTGTCCCACGCGCGGTTGTTGATAAGTTGGTGCAGTTCCCTCGAATGATTCATGCGGATAGACCAGCACTATCATATGGTAACTTTTCTCCTTCAACTGACCTGCGTGAAGGTTTATCATGCTTTTTGGGTTCGTGCGGGTAGGACCGCCTTCCCATGCAATGACGTTTTTTGTAATTATGCGGTGAAAACCGGCATATTAGTGTGTACAAAAGTATAAATGTAAATCATCAGCTTCGACGTTTGAAAGAGAATCATTTCCATTAGAAGTGGCTCTTGGCCTTTTCTGTACAAATTGGAATTGATTACATGCAAACTGTGTAATTGAACTCCCTTCCATGTTGGGACAGGAGTGCCATCGAGCCGACACGCACCTGTTTCGGGATCTCGTTCTTTACGCAGCATGTAGTCTCCATATTGAAGCTGATTTTTTATTCATGTTTACCCCAGCCATGGTTCCACACGCACCTGCCTGCCTGCTTAGCTTTTATTTCGCCACGAGGTGTGCGAGCGTCCCATCTCTGACGAATGTTTCGACCATGTCTTTTACGTCTATGCATTCTTCAGTGTTGTGGCCTTTTGTTCTGTGATAGTCACAGTACTTGCTCCGATCAGCATCGTGACGATGTCGGATTACTGGAGGCTTTGGCCATGGGAGCTCTTCAGTAGCAAATATGTCAGTGACGCTTTTGGTAAGTGGCGTCCATCTGGAGTTCCGGTGCAGCTTTACATTATCTCTTTCACCCAATCGGTGCTGTAAGCCGGATGAGGTGTCAAAGTTTACCCTTGACTGCCAAATGCCTTGCTTCCGTTTTTTGTTCAATCGGGCGGTGAGGACGTTGTCCTCTCTCGTCCTCTGGGTGTAAAGGTTTGTGCTCTGCGGAAGGTCTCTACCCAGTTGCTTCTCCGTTTCCGCATAGCGTTTAGCTGCTGTCATGATGCCATCCCATGTGGATGGCATTCCATCTTTACCCGTTAGGGTGCGGATAAGCTCTGGGTCCTGCGCGCCCTGGATGAAGGCTGCGCGAACAAGATCCTCGCTGATATTGCCCAAACTTAACTTCTTTGAGTTGAAGCGAGTGATAAAGTTTGGCAGAGATTCATCTTCTTCCCGTATGCATTTGAGGATTGTCCATTGCTCCTCGGTATACTTTCGCTGCTGGCTGAAGTGTTGGCTAAACTTCTGCTGGAAGTCTGCCCAGTCGTAAATGTGGTTAACCGGTAAACGATCAAACCAAACCCTAGCAGCCCCTACCAGCGTCATTTGAAACATGTAACACCACGTGGGTTCCGTCCAGTTGCTGACGGTTGCTCCTGCTATGAACCTGTTCAAATGGTCGTCTGGGTCGGACATACCATCATAAGTGCCTATGTTGGGCATTTGTTTGGCACTTTTTGGGGCAATTGCTTCCGCAATGTCCCTTGCAAATTTGGACGTTCCCGCATTTGCAACGTTCGGTCTGTACGTTTTGGAGAAGTCTCGTGAACTTCCACCTGTGCTTTTTGGTTTGAAGGTTTGTCCAAAATGCCTTCTCGGTTGGGAGTCCGTTTCCTTACGCTTCCCTTTTGCCCTATGGCGAGGGTTCGCGTCGGAGTCGGATTCCTCCGAGTCATTGTCCAAGTATTCTTCGAATTCGTCGGCCTGTTGGACGGAACGCAAGCGTTCGTCCAACTCAGCTTGGAATTCCTTTTGTCGTGCCTCCGCCCATGCCTTAACTTCATCGAGAGTTTGGCGGGGGAGTCTTGTTCGTTTTTTAAACTGGGTATCGGTGAATCCCAGTGGGCGATTATTTACTGCACTTGCCCCAGCTTGGGTAACTGGGGTAGTGTTCGTAAAATTTACTTCACTTGCCCCGGCTTGGGTAACCGGGGTAGTGTTTGTAAAAACTGTGTTGCCGGTATTCCCTCCAGTAGCTGGGGTTGTGGTTACCGGAGTTTCTTTAACCATCTTTCTAGAAGTTTGAAAAAACTGGAGAAAAATGAAGTTCTAGCTTTATGCACGGATGGCGCCAATGAAGAAACACTAACCGGACCCCGGGCAGATTACTGGTAACCTGGGGGTTGGATAGCTGTTTCCCACGAGGGGTTAGACCCTTGGAAGATAGTTCTTCTGATAACCTGCAAAACAGACACCGTGAGCTCGTCACTGAGAAGGGGGGGGGTTCCTCCTTGTGACCACCCTCCGGCGTGAGAATCAGACTAGATTGCTCTTTAAATATAAAAGTATATTAAGAGATTGCTAGAGCAGATATCAGGTATATATGATGATAATATGATGAGATGAGATGGTCATACCATTTGGGGTATTTATAGCCGAAGGTAGGTTTCCAAGGGGTTTAGCCGGCCCAACACGCTACCAACTGTAACCTATGCACGTGCCCTGCCTGTGAGTGGTGGATAGGTAGCGGCTGACACAGAGCAGGCGTGTCGTGCACTCTTCCTCTTCTGCCAACAACAGGCTAGGCACGTGGTATGGCAGGAGTTGGTGGGTAGGCGGCGGCTATTGGTCACAGTGCTGTGGCGTGCTGTCTGCCATGCTGCTGTCAGCGAGCTGTCGCATTCTTGGTCAGATCTTTTGTCTGTACCTCGTCAGGTATCACACAAAAGATCCTCCATCATACGGACTGGCTCATTTAGGCGGGAGTTTTCCCCCTCCCGCCTTTGCTCATTCCTTCAGGTGACACTGGGGAGAGTTAAGTGCCTAGTGCGTGTAGCCATGCTGCGCGGGTGGCCTTCCCTCATGGCTTGTATCCGAGGCTGCGGGAACAGGCGGAGTCCTTCACCATGGGAGGCATTTCCTGCGGGACCAGCTTGCATACTGCGCGTAAGGACGTCACTTCTCTGAGCATGGTTGGTCCTGCGGATCCAGTTGGTCTCTGCGCAGACGTCCCTGTTTAATGTGAGTCTTGCGGGTCCAACTGGGCTCTGCTGGGACCTACCTCTTCAGGCATGAAGCTGACTTAGTTATAGAACTTATAGGAGTTAGATTTCTTTCTTTTTAGTGGGATTTGATTTAGTCAGACATTTTTACCCTTTGTAAATGTAAGTTGGCAGGGGTAATAAAGTTATTTGGTAGGACACAAGTGAGTCAGGTTATGTAAAAGGTTCAGTTAGCACATGGGCAATAAAGTTGTTTGTTAGAAGATTTGTACATTATTTTTATTTTATTTTGTTTTATTTTTCTGTTTTTTGAAGTGGCTTGACAAGTGTATTTTATTTAAGTAAATGGCTAAAGATTGCCTAATATTCCTTAGTTTATTTTTACTTTTCAACTAGTTCTTTTACTATAGTGTTGAAACTTGGGAATTACAACGTTAAGTTGACGCGAATTCGGTCGGTATTGATTACGTTCGTTACGGTATAGACATCGTTCGTAAAATTTGAGCGTTAAAACCCAAAAGTTAATTTCTTAAAATAACATATAAAAAGATTAACATATAAAAAAACAAAATATTTAAAACAATGTTTATTTGGTCGGAAAACCCAGGCGGCAGTAAAATCCAAACTTTGTCAATTCCGGACATTGAGGCGGTAACTCGACACGAATTCGGTCGGTTTCAATTATATTCGTTACGGTATCGAAGCTAAACAACGGAAAAATATATAAATTAAAGTGAACCAATGGCCAACTGGGGGAGGGGGGGCATCGGTAAACTTTTCGTTGGTAAAACCCAAGCGTTGTCGTCACGAGTCTTCAAGCGGCGGGTCTACACAAATTTGGTCAGTTTCCCTCAGCTTCGTTATGTTACCGTACTAAAACAAAAAAAATGACGTTGGTCAGTTTCCATTACGTTTGTTATGGTAACTGAACTAAATAAAACGGAAAAAAAAACAAAATTCATACACCAATACAGTGCCGCCAAGTGGCCCAACAGGACACTTGCGACACCAAAGTTTTAATTTATATATAGTAGTAACAGGTATTTGAAAAACCCGATTTATTCACCTCTAATTACAATACCATGACTTAAGAAAAACAAAAAAAAACGGCCCAATAATAAGCCGCCACTTGGCCCAATAGGAGCCCAGCGGCACCAAATTTCAACATTACTTATATTAGATAATGGAATCACATAGCACACCTAACTCCTTTTTGTTTTTTTCTAACCAGGCGAATATAAATGGATTCATAAAAGTGGGTCATGTTTGTCTACTTTAAATATTTCTGATACTTTTATATAAAAATGAATACTGTTTAAAATAATATGTAAATATAAAATGCATATGTAACATTTGGTCTCATATTTCATATCTATATAAGTATGTAAAACTTTACATTACATGAACATTTTCATATATATAAATATCATATATATAAATATACTAAGAAATAACTATTCTGGTGATTCTTTTAGTAACTAGTTTAAATTTATTGATTTAAATAGGTAAAAAGGAAGAAGCAAAAACCAAGGAATAAAGTAGCATGTGATGCATTCATTCTAGACCCAGATATATCCTTTAACTGTTTACATAAGTTCTTCACATAAAAACCAAAAAAATTACAAAATACCAATTGGTTCAACGGAAACAACCCCCCCCCCTGACTTTTCTTATGCGAGATCTTAGGTTCGACTCTCGCATAGAGCATCGGGTTTGAGCCAGGGGTTTTCTTAGTTATGGGTTTCCTCCTTGGTTGGTTGGTAGGTCGGATCATCACGTTCTGTTATTCGGGTGAAAGGATGATCTATTTGTCAGGATGATCCCGGTTGTTCAGGCATTTTATGTTCCAAAAGAAAAAAAACATAAACTTGTTTTTCATATTTAACATCCGTCTACACAATTAGCAAACTAGGTTAGAAACTGCTTAATGTATATAGTATTTTAAACTTATTAATTAAAAATATTTTACCATAATTTTATAGTTTCTATGTTTATATTTAAAAGGAAAATGTGTCACACCAAACATCCATTGTACAGGTGACGTTAGAAGGTTACCACAACTATTCCATGTGGTCTGAGTTTACATCAAGAGGCCCTGAAATCCGCAATGCACAGCCTCTTAGACTGGTGCACGACGCCATTTCGTCGCAAACCATCAAATGGTTTTTTTTTGGAAAAATTCGTACATAGTCCTTTTAAGAGAGAGATTTTGAAAATAGTCCAAAATGTTTTGGATTCCCAAAATAGTCCTCCCAAATCTATCTCCCACGTGAGATTGTGATTCGTGACGTGAGTTTTGGGTATCATATCACACACACTGACACGTGTCATTTCACAGATAAAGTTTCATAGAAATTTGACTTGGCCGATAGTTTTCAAGTCAAAATAGTTTTCTGAAAAACCATAGGTTTGGAATGAAAGTTATCCGTTACGTGAGGTTTCGAAAAATATGATTTTCGCGTTTTTTTTTAAATGCATCTCCCCGGACGCATTTCAAATGAATTTCGTCTTTTTTTGCATAAAAAGACGTGTTGTCAAAAAAGATAGATTTTGTTACAAAGTATTTTAATTCGATGGTTTTTTAATGAAACTTATATGTTTTTGCATAAAAAGAATATATATTTGAAAAAGTAAATTTATCCACCCACCGCCATTATTCACCACCCACCGCCATCATAACCACCACAACCCACCGCCCACCGCCATCATCAACCACCACCACCCACCGCCATCATCAACCACCACTGCCCACCGCCATCATCCACCACCATCACCACCACCACCCACCGCCATCATCCACCACCATCACCACCACCCACCACTCACCGCCATCATCAACCACCACCACCCACCGCCATCATCCACCACCACCACACACCGCCATCATCCACCACCACCACCACCACCCACCACATTCTTAACACTTGCCATATTTTTAAAATTTTTATAAAAATTATCTAAGGAGATTAAATTCGTACAAAACTAAGTTTACTGAAAAAGTATCGTTTTTTTTTCCATCTTTTTTGAAATTTCACGTATTAGACGAAATTCATTTGGAATGCGTCCGAGGAGATGAATTTCAAAAAAACGCGGATAACGATGACTTTGAAACCTCACGTGACGGACAAATTTCATTCCAAAACAATGGTTTTTCAGAAAGCTATTTTGACTTGAAAACTATCGGCCAAGTCAAATTTCTATGAAACTTTATATGTGAAATGACACGTGTCAGTGTGTGATAGGACAACCAAAACTCACGTCACGAATCCCAATCTCACGTAGGAGATAGATTTGGGAGGACTATTTTGGGAATCCAAAACTTTTTGGACTATTTTCAAATTCTCTTTCTTAAAAAAGACTATGTACAGAATTTTCCCTTCTTTTTTTTGTGCCCGTCGTGTGCTTGCATGATTTAATATTAGGGGTGTACACGGACCGGACCGGACGAGAGCATGTTTGTGTCTGTCCGTTAAGCTTTTGACGGACAAACGGACGGTTCACGAACACTCTACCGGACGAAAATTTATGTCCGCGTCCGTCCATTAAGAAATTGAGTTTGTCTGTGTCCGTCCGTTAATATTGTAAACGAACGTTAACGGACAATAATGAACAAACAGACACTAATGGACAGACGAACAAGTGAACATCAATTGACAACGAACACTAATGGACAAATATAAACGATTACATACTAATACCAAACATAAATCTAAATAACTTCACCTACAAATTTGGAATTATACCATATAACATCAAAATATACTTAACACTTAATATATTAACATAAAGTGGATCACTATAATATAAGAGACATCAGACATTATGTAGTAATACAAAAGTGTGATTAATAACACTAGAAATTCCACAATTAAATTACAATACAAGAAATATCTAAACACTAACGATACCAGACGGACATTACCGAACGTAATCGGACGAACGTTACCGGACGTTCACGAACACTATCGAACGAACTAGGATTTTGTCCGTGTTCGTCCGTTAAGCTTAGCGAACGGAATTTTTTTGTCCATGTCCGGTTCGTTTATTAAATGGACGAACATAAACGAACTTTTTGCCGAACGGACAACCGGACGTCCGGTTCGCTTACAACCGTATTTAATATTGCTTCTGGTTGGAAATGTGGCACGTACTATAACCAAAACTTTTGTAAAATATAATGTGTTAACAAGTATATAAATAAAAACATAAATACACTTATGTATCGGGTATGCTTAAACATCAACTTTCTTTTTTAATAAGACAGTGTGTTATGGGCTAAATAGAGAATACTTGTTAAAACGTCACGTAGACAGCAATTCATAACTAACCAACCATTTAACTATGTATTACGACCATGGTTTAACGTCCCATGTAAGCCCATAACACATGATCTAACAATAAAATTTCCTGAAAAATTTGTGTTTCCTTTATTTTCACAACTAGACAAGTAGACAATATGTTGCTCACTTTTTACTTCTTTTTCTTTTTTAATTTTCGCATGCATGAATTGTTTTTCATGTATGATGTTTCTTCATTAATATAACTTCTAAAAGTATAAAGTATATTAGGCTTATACTTAATATAAACACACTTTATATTATTTGAGTGTTACATAACACAATTATATAAAATTAAATTGTTGAGTAACTTTTAACACATAAAAAACCTTAATTGCTAAACCGATACTACACCCGTACTACGCCCCACCTAACTCTTTTGTTCTTTTATTTATAAAGTGACATAATGCACGGCTAAGACTTTATAACACTTCAACATGCCATGGTGTTACTTTACTTTCTTTCTTTCACATGAAGAGTGATTAAAACGCTCGTGCTTCAAAAGTAACTAATTACACGTGTCTTACTGTCATAGATCGAGGCTCTGTCGTTCCTGACATCACACGTCATTACTCACATAGGGAAAAAGGAGAAAACGTGACGTCATTTGTCACAAGCTTTTACCCCCTGTATTCTCTGCCTAGAGAAGAGACCCACGCTCTTTTATTTAATATTGTTGTTAGGAAACGATTTGAATAAAGTAACATTATTTAATTACGTTTTAGGACTCGTATATTCGGTTCCAATTTCGAGACAGTTCTTTTACTATTTTAGGTATATTATTATTTTATCTTTTTTACTACTTTAGGGTGTACCAAAATGACAATAAACAAAAATAAATTATTATAATTAAACATCTTTGTGTGTGTAAAAGTAATTTGTTGTAGTGCTTGTTGTGCTTAGGGTCTATATAAAAAAAAGAGCTATATGGTGAACACTGTATTTACGTAATACTGCCTTTAACATATTATCATAACTACATTGTAGCTATTATTATTCCGCAAGCTAAGGGTGGGGAATAACTTGTAGCTTGGAACATAAGGATATAAATCATTGTGATTATATAGGTTTTGTAAAGATGTATGCGATTTGATATTCTGTCTTTATAAACTGAACTCGTAGTTTTCCAATTTGCCACTTCTTCTCAAACGAAATGATCATGGTCAGCGTCATCGTGGTTAGTTTGTGCATGAAAGACATGATTGGAGCAAGGTAGGTTGCACCAAGAGTATCACACCAAAGGATTGTAGCATCTTTTGTATATGCTCAAGTTTTTTTAGCAAAGCTTCTAACCATGTTAATTGAGCAACAATATCGGCGAGAACTATGTAATTCCGCTTATGTAGTATGTACATGATCGAGAGTGTTTTCTGTTTACATGTGATCCAAGACAATAGGTAGGAACCCATATATATGACAAACCCCCGGTGGGTGACGATCATCGGGGCAGCCGGCCCAAATAGCATACGAGAATGCACGAAGAGACAAAGTTTGAAAAAAACATTCATAGTGGTCTTTAGCTATAATACATATTCAAAGGTTGAAAACAACAGTTTTAGTGGTATCTTGTTTTTTTTAAACATCTTTTTAGTTTTTAATATAACTTTTTCCTTAAAATATTAAGGTTAAAATCTTTTACGTTTCACTAGACCATAAGTTATTTTCCATAGCAAAACCTTGTTATTTTGTTACATTGTTATTTATCTCATGCTTTTATTCTTCATGCGTGACAATGCAACAAATAATTTAACTTTGCATCTCATAATTCAAAAGTGTAATAAAATTAGGCATGTGATTCTGATTACTTAATCTACAAGTATAATATAATTTCACGTGTGAATACTCAGGCTATGAAGTATGGTTTATGCGTAGAAGGTGGGAGAGAATGGTCAAAAATGATGTTGGCGTGAACCCCAACTCCCCCCCCCCCTTGTCACATGTGAAATGATGGCACACACGAGCCTTTTTTTTATTTTGGCTAATGGGGTGCTCTCTCTCAGTTTAAAAACAACTTTTGCCGTGAATCTTATATGTTGGATTTTGGTGTCGTCGACCCTCTCCCTTATTTTTCTTCCAGTTGTGTAAATTTACTAATTTTTCTCAAAAAAAATTTAGACTTCTTTTATGCGTATTCGTCCAAACCTTGCCACTGATGTTACCATCAATGTTATAGACTAACGATTTAAAGATAATTAAACATTGCATTTATTGAATTAAGTATTTAGTTTATTTGTTTCTAATTCTTTCCGGATCAATGAGGCGAGGGTTGACTTTATTACTTACTACTATTTAAATAGTAGGTAAATTAAGTTGTGTTTAGTTGTTTATTAAACACATTCCATATATGGAAAGAGTGATGTATGAAGGTGTGTGGCAGGCAAAATAGCAAGGGGAATAGTGCGATAGATGGTAATATGACAGATGTGAGGTAGACAGGGACCCTTTCTTTCTGGGGGTACCTTGCAAATATAGGTCAGCTCACCTCCATATACACACCAACTCACAAAGAGCACCGGCAGTCATTATCTTTTGGTTTTCTCTACCCTTTTTCACTTACTATTCAAATGTAAAGTTTTATTTAAAATAATACTAGTTTCATGTACTACAAGTACAAGTTTTGCATGTGTCCACAATAATTGATTAAAACTCATTAGAGGTTTTTAGGGTTTATGGTTGGTGTAACTCATTTGAATGATAAAATTAACTTATATAACTCAGATATTTCAGAGCTTTCGTTGTGGGTGTCGTTAATAATATTAATGAGAGACGAGCAGGGGCGGACCTATGGTTTGAGCTTAGGGGTCGGCCGTACCCTGTGATAAAAAAAGATTTAGTGTTATATATACGACAAAATCTTGGTCGACCCCTGTAAAATTTTAACACCAACCCCTGTGAAATATTGATAAAAGAAGAAAAGATATAAAGTAAAAGAAAATATATTGCGGGAAAAATTTCCGGCGATGTGAAGTTGCCGCGGGAGCTAAGATTATTATGGGAAGGAGAAGATATTAATTGTTATTTTATTAAATGTGTATTTGTTGTGGCACACTTTATCTTTTCTTTTGTCTTTTATAATTTAAATAGGTTGAGGCCCGTGTATTACACGGGTAATTGATGAAAATTTTGTACTTTAGCCATTAAGTGAAATATAGTTAACAGAATGATCATATATTTTATACAATTACAATTTACTAAAATTACAGAAATTACATAACTAAGATTATACAAATATGTTACAAATAAGTAAAATAGTCATTGTACACTACATTTGTGATTGTATTGGTTGGTATACATTGTTTATTACAAATCAAATCTTTAGTCCTTGCATGTTTATAACTCTTGATAAGGTAACATATAGGTATGTTAGTAACTCTTGATATAGCCACGTATAATTGTCTGTGTGATAAATAAGATTTTTCAAGTACATACCAACCTTATATAAATGATAATATATTCATGAAACTAACAAAAAAAATATTCTTACACAAAATATCTACCTGTTAATCAATTAATATATATAATGTCATTTGAGATTATGTGCTCATGTTTATCCCAAAACATGATTATCCAAAAAACCAGATTACCTGAACTTTGATGATATATTTATCCTTATAATTTTTAGAATTTGAAATTGATTGATCATGATAAATTTGGTGTCATTAATATTTTGTGTATGACAAATATTTACTTGATTTTATATTTTACAGTTAACAATTGTATAATCAAGCAAAATATAAAACCGGAAATTAAAATATAACAAAATGATTTTTTTTTCATTTCATATTAATGGAAAATGAGTTAGTAGAATAATAGAAGATTTAAAGTTGCATAAAGTGAATATAGTATTTCTTATTTATAGTAGTTGAAAGTATTGGATAAGGAATGTTTAAATTTTGTATACTAATCCCCTGTTATTTGTTAATATTATCAGAGTTGTTGGAATATTTAATTAATCGATATATATATATATATATATTAAAAACTTATAGAAAAAAGCAAACATTTCGGATTCGTTGGAAGCATGGTAAATGACTTTTAAGCGGATAAATTTTTTTTTTAAATTAATGTGAAAATATATGTTTAGAAGCATTTTGGTCTGAATTATAAAAGAAAATATTGAAAACTAAATATTGATTTCTTATTGCTAAAACTCTTTATACTACACAAAAAAAAAATCATATAAATAAATGACATATACTTCATATAGTAAATCGGTATACATATAGAATAAAAATATATAATTCAACTTCTGTAATTTAATGCTAAACACCAAGATATATAATAAGTATTCTCTATGTTTGCAATATTTATACACACATTTTCCCGAGTTTAAATGCATATGAGAAGATTTTAACTTCAAATTTGAGACCAATATTATATAAAAAATTAATGCATTGTTGCTCGAATCACAGTTTAAAAAAACAATTTGTAGTTTACCATACAAATTTAATCTGACAGTAATGCATCTTTATTCGCTTTAATTTGCAATTACCTGTGACTTTAAAATTATATTCTAACAAACCCGTAACGACAATTGTAATATTTTCTTATTTCACCATTAATGTGAATGAATGAATCGATTAGGATTACATATAATAAAACAAACTTGAATTCATATATTGACATGACTTAGATGATAAGGATCATATATTGAAATAATTGAAAAAAAAATGTGAGGAGGGCTATGAGGATGACAAGTGACAAAAGTATGTAGTCTTTTATTAAAATAGATAGATTTTCTTTTTTCATTTCTTTCTAATGACGACAGTACACCGAGTTTCTTGAGTTACTCAAATTTTTTAGCTTTTTTTTAATGTTTTTTTTACATTATTATGTTGTGTTATTATTTTAGCATTTTAGTTTACACGAAAAATATTATGTGTATATATATAATTTCTTGGCTTTATCGTTGTTTATATATATAAAACATACAAAGTTTATTTATGATCGTTATGGGATATGTAAATCGGTGTTTTTTGCAGTGGCGGATCCAGAAATTTTATTCACTGGGGGTAAAACGTAATCGGTAAAAAGGATCGGTTTTTATACTGTAGACGAACTAATTATTACCATATATTTAATAAACAAAGTGGGGCTGAAACACGCTCTTTAGTACCTATCTTTCTTCTAAAAAGTCATGACCAATAATGAAGATTATCTAAATAAACAAAAACTAGATTCGTAGTAACTAGTAAGACAACCTTTAGTACCGGTCTTCTTTAATCACATTATATTTTGGATGGAAGGATATAAAAGACTCTAGGCATGTGAAAGACAAATAATGGGGGCATATTGAATTAGGATCATTTATTATATGAAATTTACAAATTAATTAACAAGTTAAGTGGGGTCGTTACCTCCTGCCATGCAAGTAAATCCGCCTATGCTTTTTTGTGTATCGACTCAGGGTCTTGTTGCCTCAATCCGCATTGTGATTGACTTAATTTTGTTTTGTATTTATGTCTTTATTTTGTTTTATCTTTCTTTTTATGTAACCCGACGCGAACCGACCCGAACCGAAGATACCGAAAAACTTTCAGCGATAGACAACCGATTGCTAAAGTTTCCGACCCCTGTAAGAAAATTTTCTGGATCCGTCACTGGAGACGAGGGCAATCTTTCGAGCTAAACATGTTATAAATGGTCTTAAAACTATGATCTCTTGTGATCCTATAGTGAACTAGATTATTATTTGTGCTTTGGAGTTAGTTATATACCAAGCATATTAATTTGAGTCTTTGTGTAGGGCTAACGACTGTTACAATTGGGCTCTTAGGACAAAAGTGACGTAATGAAATTTAAGCCGTAACGTAAACATAAAAAGGCTAAAGAAAAAGAAACACGACAGCATGTTTGGTTTGGTGCCTCAAATCTAATCCACAAAACAAATTTACTTTTAGTTTAGGAATTACAAGTTACAACAATGACCTCTTTTAATTAATGTCTCAACATTCTTAGTCATGAATAACCTTAGGGGGTGTTTGGTAGAGGGAATTGAGGGGTGAGAAATGGAATTGGAAAGAATTATCTTGTTTGTTTATGAAAGAAAGAGGTGAGAAATGGAAATAAACCATTTCCATTTCTCTGATTTTGTTTCTCTAAAAAAAGCGGAGAATTGGATTTCTAGGGTTTCATTTCTCAGCCTCACTCTCTCACGCCTCTCCCTGCTGTTCGATCTACAGCAGCAAACTCACGCCTCTCCCTGCTGTTCGATCGACTTGCAGCCTCTAATCACCCACAAATCATCTCCAATCCAAGAACCGAGTTCGTATTCGCGATCCTTGCTTCGATTCCAACGATCCTAGGTATGAAACTTTCATTTTTTCGACTTTCTTATGCTCGACCAGACCTAAACCTCGATCCAAACTCAGCTGCTGATGTCGATTGTTATCGTGGGATGTTTGTATGTTGTTGGTAATCGATTTAGATATGTTAGATTTCAATGGTTTATGTTTAATTCGACTCTTGATGAAATCTTTGATGTCTAGGTTGGGAATTGAACATTATATGGTATGAAATTGATGAGTTTGAATCATGAATTTTATGTTAGAATGATATTTAGATGCTAGGTTGAATGTTGGAACCGATAAATTGAATGTTTACATGAGTTGCTTGAATGCTGTTGTTGATGAAATCTGTAATGCTGTTTTGTTAAAACAATATTTTGATCATAACAGATGCAAATTGATCGTTTCTTGAGTCTAACATTAAGCTCAAAGAGTCTAGTTTCAAACCCCACTGGTTTCGTAATTTTTAGAGAAGTTTTGATTACCCAAACGTGAAAAATAAAACCGAAGGTCAAATCTGTTTTTGACTGACAGATTTTAGGTCCACTTCTAAAGAGCATAACTCTCTTGTTTTTGAAGTTTTAGACTTCATTCCTCTTTCTAATGAACATTTTAAGTGTCTAGAATATTTCCCAGTTGGCCTTGTATGCAAATCCTGAGTAGTCAATTTTTGAGAAATTTTGACATTTACAAACTCTGAACAGTAAGTTTTAGATACCTTTGATAATTAGCATTTTAGTTGAAAACCTTATGCATACTTTAAAAATTTGAGAAAAATATATAAACACCTAGAGATGTTGAAGTTTCTGTGAAAATATTTTCATAATTTATTTCAATTGTTTTGTTGATAAATAAATCTATATTTACAAACTCAAATCTGACCAAAAAACTCAGATTTCTACATATTAACAAATCATCACTTTTTACACCATTTTTATCTAGAAATTGACTTGTAACTCACATGGAAACCTTAGGGATCTTGTATAACATTGACTTGTAACTCACATGGAAACTTGGATGTTCAATTTCATCCAAAATAACATATATATTGATGTAAACATTGGCAATTAAACAACATTCAGCAAGTCAGTGAATAAAGTAGCCTGTAATCATTTTTCTTGCTTTCATGATCACTTTGTTGCTAATATATGGATTATATTTTGGAGTTATTTGCTTTTTTTGAATTTTCTTATATTTTTATGTGTAGATGGCAAGATCACCTTCCAGACAAAGAATAGTTGTCATAGGTGCATTTTATGTCATTTATGTTACGATTCGTTGGTGGATGTTGTGTACTTATCATTTGCGTCGGTCGATTGAGTCAATGACTTTACGTACAAAATATTTAATGAGTTACCATAATAGGCGTGAAAACATGGTGAGGATGGTTTATGAAAGTGATGTTACGAGTGTTGTTAACATAAGAATGAATATACATGCATTTACAACACTTTGTGATATGCTAGAAACTAGAGGGGGACTAAAGAATAGTTTTGTATGTGAATTGGTTTTAACTATGGTTGATGTTTTTTGCTTAAAAACTATGTTTTGTATGTGAATTGGTTTGATCAATGCATATTTTGGTTGGAATTTATGCATCTTTTTATATGTTTTTTATTTTTTAATAAATATTTGTTATGAAAAAAATACTTGTGCTAATGATAAAGTTGATATAATTCTCTGTTTATTTCCTATGTACCAAACAAGAGAAATGATTCTCAGCTATATTTCTCTACTGAAATCTCTGTACTACCAAACAGAACAGTCAATTTTCATTCTCCAGACCAATTCCCTTTCTCTGCAATTCCATTTCTCTATTCCATTTCTCTGCAATTCCATTCTCTGTCCCAAACATCCCCTTACAATTTTCTCTTAGAATACTTCTTTGATGAGAAAAATGAAAAACCTCTTAACTAATAACACACAACAAATTTACTTTAAATTTACGAAATAGACGTTTTTTTATTAATGTCCCAACACTCTTAAATACACTTGTAATTTTTAACTCTTAAAAAGCTCTCTAATTGTTATCCACATAAACTCAATCTATTAGTTAACTCGCACATGAGTCTACATAAAAAAAATTGTTAGGTATCATCATAATTTTTATATATCCTTCTTGTCACTTCTATTTTTGCAGTAAAATCTCTTTGTACACAGATACCTTGTCCAAGCAACAAGCATTTCTTTCTTGCTACATAAATATACATACAAGAAGTCAAAACATAAAGTGAAAGTAAATTTATATTCCCATCCGGTACAAACTTCACGTTCAAATCAATATCTAGAGTCCCGTCATAAAGCTTGAATCATACACTCCAACACCTTCAACTTAAGCTTGTTTAAAAATTGAATCAACATCAAACATAAAACGATAAACACGAACACATAATTAGATGAACTCACTTTATTGTATTTAAGAATAAATATAAGTAAAAGAAAATCAATTACAATAATCTCATACCAAACTCTAAACTCGGTTATGGTATATATTGTGTAATTCGACTTGACTAACTTACTAATTAATAAAGTAATAATGTCTTAATCAATCCTAATCCAAATTACCCTATAGCGGGCCACCACTCGCCTCCTTAAGAAACCGGGTTGTGCTTTATGGGCTCACATAATTACAATTGGGCCTTCATTTATCATCTGATTCATTAAAAGAGAAATGTATTTAACTGAATACTAATGATTTACACAAAAACCATGTGCACAAGGTTGGATAAACTCGATGAACTCAAAACTATTTAACTCAAATACTACCTAAACAAAATTACTAGCAGCACCTAAATACATAGTTTATTGCCCTCACACAAGAGTGTGGCTTGGATCTTAACTTGAAATGCACTTGACAAAATTAAAATCTGTTAGTTATTAGTGTCATCAACTTTGTTTTAGTATAAGTGGATTTTTTAAGACCAAAGTGAAATTATAGTATATATAAATACAAATTAGAAGATGCGGAGTAAACACTAGTTCAACACTATTGTACTAACAAACTATGGGCTCAAAGCACCCCCTTTAACCAAGGGTCGGGTGCAACACCCTAGGCATCGTTCAAGATGAAAGTTTTTGTGATACCTTAATATAATGCTACTATAAGTTATCTAGAATTTGCATGATTGATGAAAAATTGCTTGAAAACCGATTATCAGTTGTAATTAATTATCATGGGTATATGATTATTAGTAGTAAGTTACTATTGATAATGAGCGACTTGATCGTCTGCCCATACTTGATTGTAAAAGCATGTCTTATGCTTGTTCCATAACCATCGTATGGGTAATTCCGTTAGTTTAATACAATATTATCCATTCTCAAATACAATTTATACTATTTTAATTTTCATTTAACATCAAGGAAATTGAAAAATAAAAATGAAAAGTGTATTAGTCTATTACTATAGGACTTGATTAGAAAGAAAAATAAACTATATATGTTTCCAATAATTAGCCCAATATCATCTAATACAATACACGTCTCATGTTCAAGAAGATTTTTAAATTATTCACTTCTCCTGTAGTATGTTCATCTTGAATGTTTCATGTTGGTTACCATTCTTATCATCAATAAATTATCATCATTCCTTTCAATTAGATAAAGGTATATAAAAATAAGGCTAAAAAATTGCTTGTACATATTCTATCATAACAGTTGGTAGTTTTGTAATTACGCAAAACTTTTCGGTGTGATTATAAAAACTTTTAGTTCATTAAGTTTTTGTCGCAACTTTTTGAAATGTACACGTTTTTAGCCCCATCCACTTTAAATTTCAAATATATACGTTTTTGCCTATCTATTTATTTTTTTTGGCTTCTCAAACTTTTGTAAGAATTGCTTCTCTCTCAACTTAGATATTTACATTTTTGCACATTAACTTTGATTATAAAACTTTGCCACAAAACTACCATAACGAATCGATTCGATAACGAATGACTTCTCACAACGTAGTCGCTGCCATGCACGATAGATTTCGAATACCCCACACAAGTTTTACATATACACTTTTTGGCCCATCAACTTTTTAGTAATGAAACTTACATTCCTCAACATACATTTTAACTTTTTGGTTCCTCGATTTCAACTTTTATCACAAAACTGTTTACCATAACAAATCAAACTGATACCCACCTACTTCTTTGGTTCCTCGATTTCAACTTTTATTACAAAATTTTTTACCATAACAAATCAAACTGATACCGACCTACTTCTTACCAGTTGCTACGCCCGCATTGAAGATAGTAAACATTTTATCCTAACAAATCGAACCAATACTGACCTAACTCTTGACACAAAATTTTTTATCATAACCAATCAAACTGACACGACCTAAGCGCGAAGCTATTTTTGGTTCGATCACCGTAGCGGCGATGAAGATGCACTCAACGTCTCTGCCACCAGCGGCATGCTCAACACTTGAATTTGGCGGTAATTTTTCAAGCACTTTGAGATGTCATCATGATCGAATGGTAATCGGTAGCTCCATTTTAGTTATTATTATTGTTGTTGTTGTTGTTTGTTGTCAGGGGCGGATTTAGAGCTGACAAGGCGGGTTGTTATAGAACTGAACCCAAACATAGTCAAACAGACCTGTTTTAAGGGCAGTTCCAATATATGCATCTGGGAAAGGACACTGGGGAGCTGCTGTCAAGTATACCTTCTTTCCTTGACTGCTGTATCCAGAAAGATACCTTGCCAGGTCATCCCAGTGTTGGGTGGTTCCTCCTTTGATGTCAAAATCGATTCCATCTAAGACGGCTTCGCCAAGTGGACGGGTGGATGATGTTCCACCTAAGAAGTTATTCCAAAGGTAAGTGGCTACTTGCTTAGCATCTGCAGCAGAGGTGAGGTAGTAGCTCCCGGCTGCTCCTCCAAGAGTGAGCATCACCTTGACTCCTTTAGCTTGACATGATTTAATGTCGGTGGTCGAATTGGTGCAGCCATTGCTATAGGGATCGCAGTGACCCGCAAGATTAATCATCGGTGTCTGGTTGTTTCCAAACGTTGCTAGAAACGCGAGGTTGACAAAATCATAGGTCCCTGTCGAACATGTCTCAGCCAAGGTGCCCTCACCCCTTTTTTGACCCCAGTAGATCGCAATGCCTCCAGCATTGATACCCACTGCTAGTAACATGATCCACAAGGAGAATAATGTTAAGTGGTTTGCCATTTTAAGCAGAGTTTGTATCTTACTTGAGGTGACTGAAGAAAGTAATGGTGTGTTTGAGAAGTCTGATTTATATAATGAAGGGATGGGCCTATTTGGCATGCTTTAGTTTTGGACTGTGTCTAAAAAAGAAGCACCTTGGAGGGTATTTTGCTGAATAATGATTTAACAGATGCTGGATTAGTTAATATTGATCAAAAACTTCCGCCTGTCATTCAGGTTTGTCATCTCTCTTGTCTTGTCTGTTTCTTGTTATCTGCTACATAAATTTTAGGTCCATCTTAATCTAGGTTGTGTGACAGACTGACAGATTTGTCTCCTTGCTATTGTCATTCAGCTGTGTTTTTTCAAACTAGTTCGAGTGAATTTACTAATTAATATAAATTCTCTATAATGCTATGCTTCTCTATATGAAATTAACAACAGAATCCATTTAATGAGAGGAGGGCCTGTGTAGTTCTCTGGCATACCTGTAATCTTATTTTTTTTCGTAGCATAATAACATACTAAATTCTGATATTTGTTTATAGACAGTTAGAAAACCTTGATTGCCACTTCAGTTCATTAATTTTAAAAAAAAAGTGACCAGTTTTTGCTGCGTAGAGGTCACAGTCTTTTAACCTGCCATTCCGTTGTAACCCTTGTGACTCATACAACCTTTTTTCAGATTTATTACACCAAGTGTTATTATATTATCATTATTACTATATTATTATTATTATTATTGTTAACAAATTCCCATGTTTGCTGATTATACCTATTTGAAGTTGTGGTTTCCATCTGAGCAATAGATCAATAATAGTAATGTTTATTATATATTCAATTACACACCGAAGGGTAGTGATTACATCGAAACATAAGGCAAGTGGGCAACAAGCTGCGCTTCTACCCCTTTTTGAATTGCAAAACCCAATCTTTTAAAAACTAAATTCGCTAATCTTGGAGTCATAACATATTAATATGGTAAATTACTTATGAACTTTAGCACGCAATGTTTGGACATATTGATAAATGATGACTCATAAATATTGTTCACCCATTTTTGAATTTGAAGCTGTTCTTTGGGCAATTATGTATCTATCTCAATGACAGGCCAATATCATAGAGTTCACTTCATAAAATGGTCTTATAAGTTATCATGGGATGGATAGGTGATCACAAACATGCTTTTAACTGTTCCTAAAGTTTTATTCATTTGTTTTGTATGTCTTGAGTTGTTCATTATTTTCTACATAAAATTTAGGGCCATGTTACAATGAAAAACCTTGTTTCTGGTTCTTAAACTAAATTCTAATATCTTGCATGCGACTCAGGTTTGTCATATGTTTTGTCTGTTACATAAAATCCACTCTTTGGGCAGCATAAAAAAGATTTATCTGTATGCTATTGTCATTAATATGTTCTCTTACAAATTTGTTCAGATATATTATCTTGATGGCTACATTGTCAAATTACCTTAAATGGAAAGTTTCTTGTAATGTTGGTTACCTTAATTAAGTTTTTCTTAGAAAAATTCAATCCACTATTCCACTGCCTTCTATTCATTGGCATCCAATTCAGAAATAAAAAAGAATTTGTTAATTCTCTGCTAAGATGCCACTATCTTATAATCAATGTAACAATAATTTTTCAACTCATATAGGCCATTGTTGAAAGTTAATTAGCCATCCATGCATTTTATTTGTTGCTTCTGTTTTTTCTTTATATTCTAAAAGATTAAGTAATATATATGAATTATATATATATTTATAAATATTCTAGCCATGAGTATCTGTACGTGTTAGTTACAAGGCGGTAAGTCAAACTAGGAGAAGACAGTCACACAAACATATAAGCATATACTCACATAAAGGATTCACACAAGAGAAGTTTACAACCAGATTTTTACAGTCTAGACATGGTTCTTGATGGAAGAACTATATCCAGTTTGATCATCATAATACTTATCCCATAGCATAACTCCTCCATATTTTGCAGAACCTTTGATCGCGGGAAGCACTTGGGAAGTGAGATCTCCAACAGGAATATATCCACTTCCAGCAGCTGCTGGTGATGCAGGTAGGCCCAAGAAAATCTTGGTTGCTGGTATCTCAGAAGTCCACTGCTTCCACGCATCCTCAAGATTGGTGATACCTCCAGAGTATTGACAGGGAGGGTTGTTATAGAATTGAACCCAAACATAGTCAAACAGACCTGTTTTAAGGGCGGTTCCAATATATGCATCTGGGAAAGGACACTGGGGAGCTGCTGTCAAGTATACCTTCTTTCCTTGACTGCTGTATCCAGAAAGATACCTTGCCAGGTCATCCCAGTGTTCGGTGGTTCCTCCTTCGATGTCAAAATCGATTCCATCTAAAACAGCTTCGCCAAGTGGACGAGTGGATGATGTTCCACCTAAGAAGTTATTCCAGAGGTAAGTGGCTACTTGCTTAGCATCTGCAGCAGAGGTGAGGTAGTAGCTCCCGGCTGCTCCTCCGAGAGTGAGCATCACCTTGACTCCTCTAGCTTGACACGATTTAATGTCCGTGGTCAAATTGGTGCAGCCATTGCTATAGGGGTCGCAGTGACCTGCAAGATTGATCATTGGTGTCTGGTTGTTTCCAAACGTCGCTAGAAACGCAAGGTTGACATAATCGTAGTTCCCGGTCGAGCATGTCTCAGCCAATGTGCCCTCACCCCCGTTTTGACCCCAGTAGATCGCAATGCCACCAGCATTGCTACCCACGGCCAGTAGCAGCATCATTGAGGATAATAATGCTAATCGGTATACCATTTTCAGCCAAGTGTGTGTCTTACCTGAAGTCACTGTTGAAAGTAATGAACTAATGATGTGTTCCTGTTGCTTGAGAAGTTTGGTTTATATAGTAAAGGGAGATTGGCCTATAGACATTGTTCCGGTTGTGGATTATCTTTAAGAAAACAAACACCTTGGAGGGTACTCTATTGACTCCTCTTGTAGCAGACGCGGGATTGGTTAAATTCATTGGAAGCGTCTTCCTTTGCCATCTGTTTTGTCTCTTTCCTGTTGTCTGCAACATAATTTGAGGTACGAAACAGATTTATCTCTTTGCTATTGTCATCAACATACAAGTTAGTTCAGGTATATTACATTCACATCTATTATTGTCAGTTTTTGGAGACTTTGCTCAAGTATAATGTTTGAGAGTATATGATTGTTCATTTGTTTGTTATATAAAAAATGTAAATATTAGTGCTTTTATGGGTTCATTAGCTATCAATAGGCCTGGCAAGCTGCCGGGTGGGGGGGGGGGGGGTCTGTTAACATGTCAAATGGGTTTTCACAAAAATAGAAAAATGGGTTCACCAGCTATATTTGTTTTATGGCGGCTAGTGGCGATGTTTGGTGGTGGCATGTGCCACGATATAGGTGGTGCCACTGGTGGTGATGATGGCTATGTCTAGCGGCCATCATAGGTAGTACGTACCGGCCCATTTTGACCCGTTTCAAGTTAGGAAGTTTCGTAAGAGTGGCATGTGTAATTTGTGTAACCACAAAATCAAGCCATATAGTGATCTGCTTAGTTCTTGATTTGGGTTTTCAACTTCTGTATGGTAACTATAGACATGCCAATAAGACTTTTAAGTATCTCAAGTACTTGGTAAAGTTAAGAATCTGAACTTTCAAATTATAAACCTAAAGAACAGTTACAAAGTGCTGTTTTTCTATAATTAAAACAAACATGTCTTGTATTTTAGTATGATTATGATATATATGGTGCTGCCCTGCTGCATCTAAGAAAGTTGTATAGTGATCTAAAGAATCACTTTTGAGTCTTTGACAAATGAGTGAACATTATTTAAGACTAACAGTGCGTGCAGACCTTATGTGGTAGCAGGCATAACCCTACTCAAGCAGACCTTCGGATAGGACCTGAACGTTACAATGGCAAATGATAATGCCTACCTTCATATCAACAATATTTTTGGATAAATGGAAGGAAAACACATATATAATCGATCAACTTTGGACATAGCTTTATCTCATTCAAAGAATTATCATAGTATAGAAAAGCATAGTGTGAATATATAACACAACACGAACCTAACATGAAATCCATGGATTTGGGTTTAGTTATAGACCACGTGGGCACATTTAGCTAACACCTTGTTTAGGGTCGACGAACCAGATTATTTTTACAGCTGTTTAAAAAAAATTGTTTTAATTCATAATTTACGTCGATCAAGTATCTTATGCCAATTTATAAGAAATATATCGGCGTCATGTTTTATGGTTTAAACATAATTATTAAGTGAGCATCAATATGCAAAAATAATAATAAATAAATTTTTGGGTTCGTGTCGAGTCAAGTTTGACCGAAACACTATCCATTTAACACCCTAGTTACCGACAATAACAAAGATACAAATCTGTTTGATACCCTAGATTAATAAACCATAAGTTGGTTTTCTGACATAAACTTTATGCAGAAGACATCAAGAAAGGACAAACAGAACACAACTAAGTGACAAACAGAAACTTTTTAATGATTCCTGATATTAATCCTTCATAAGCTAAAATAGAATTCAGCAGAGTGCCCTGTAAGGTGTTTAGTTTTTCAAAACACTACAAAAATAGAATCAACCCAATAGGCCAATCCCTTGGCTATATAAACCAAACTTCGAAAACACTTAAACACACCATTACTTTCAACCACCACCTCAACTGAAAACACATACTTGGCTGAAAATGGTATACCGCTTAGCATTATTATCTTCTTTGATGCTGTTACTAGCAGTAGGTGCCAATGCTGGTGGCATAGCTATCTATTGGGGTCAAAACGGCGGTGAAGGCACCTTGGCTGAGACATGCTCGACTGGGAACTACGATTATGTCAACCTTGCATTTCTAGCAACGTTTGGAAACGGCCAGACACCAATGATCAATCTTGCAGGTCACTGCGATCCATACAGCAATGGCTGCACCAACTTAACCACCGACATTAAATCATGTCAAGCTAAAGGGATCAAGGTGATGCTCACTCTTGGAGGAGCCGCCGGGAGCTATTATCTCAGCTCTGCTGCAGATGCGAAAAACGTTGCCACGTACCTTTGGAATAACTTCTTAGGTGGCAAATCATCCACCCGTCCACTTGGTGAAGCCGTCTTAGATGGAATCGATTTTGACATCGAAGGAGGAACAACCCAACACTGGGATGACCTGGCAAGGTATCTTTCTAAATACAGCAGTCAAGGAAAGAAGGTATACTTGACAGCAGCTCCCCAGTGTCCTTTCCCAGATGCATATATTGGAACCGCCCTTAAAACAGGTCTGTTTGACTATGTTTGGGTTCAGTTCTATAACAACCCACCTTGTCAATACTCTGGAGGTATCACCAATCTTGAGGATGCATGGAAGCAGTGGACTTCCGAGATACCAGCAACCAAGATTTTCTTGGGGCTACCGGCATCAACTGCAGCTGCGGGAAGTGGATACATCCCTGTTGGTGACCTTACTTCCCAAGTGCTTCCAGCCATCAAAGGTTCTGCAAAATACGGAGGTGTTATGCTGTGGGATAAGTATTATGATGATCAATCTGGATACAGTTCTTCTATTAAGAGCCATGTCTAGACTGATAAATAATGGTTGTGAAATTTCAGTTGTATCAATCTTATATGTGAGTATAATATACGCTTATATGTTTATGTGATTTATCTTCTTGTACAAACTCTATTTTCATATATCTGAGAGTGGGATGAAGCAAATGCTCATGACATGTTATGCTTTGTTGAGCATGTGGTCTTTGATTACATATATGGTCCTTAGAAATATGCAAACATGTTACACATGTTCTAGTTTATTGGTTCCTACCGTCTTTAAGTTACTAATATTTGTAGAATAATGACACTGGCTGGTAAGTTAAAATTTTCAACTCAAACATAGTCAAAATGTAGGATTGCAACATTTTCTGTGCTAAAAGACTCCGTTACCAGTGGTTGTTGTCAGTAGCGGACCCAAGAATTTTATCCATAGATGCAGAAAATTTTCTGTGCTCATATATGTATATCAAGTAGGATTATTTATTGTGAGGTAGAGTCTTTGAAATTTGTTACAGACTTACAGATGAGAAACCAAGAGTTGACACAATGGCTTTTAAATTGGTTAAAGTTGCATGTTCTGGGCTCAAGTCATGTTCAAATTAGAGATGTAAAAAATAACCGGTTTCACCCAAGCCGACCCAGCCCACCAGTTTTGGGACCTGTTCCCCCTTCTAAACTACAAAACTGGTTTGAGGAAAACCCGGTTTAAACCCGGTTCTAAATCTAACCGAATCGAGTTGGACCAACTTGACCTTTCTTGCTCCTAAACTGGTTTCTAAACCAAACTGGTTTGAGTCAAACCAGTTTGGACCATGGTTTGACCAAACCGGTTCGGTTTGGGAAAACAACCGGTTTTCTACACCTCTAGTTCAAATGGGTGCACCAATCACCAATGCTCCCAGACTTCATAGCTTGATGGGCCTAAATGGGCTTAAGGTAGAGCAAGCCCATAAGAGATTTAACAGCAAACATGTTTCGGGAAAGTATAAGGGTCGGGTTGGGTTGACTGTTGACCAAATTTTATATTTTCTGACTATTCTAAAAAAGTTGTAAATAACAAATGTGTGAATACCGAGTCCTCAAAACCACCGTCACTGCTAGAAAACTTGAACTTGCATTTGCGATTATCATCGGTCACAAATCATCGCTTATAGCTATTTGTGACTGATTTGTGACCAAATATGTAGTCACACAATCCCTCTGAATAATCTATCATTTGGCCTGAATTTTCCGCAAAATTTGTGACCGTTTTATGACCACCAATTGTTTCATGGTTCCGAGTTGCGGCGGGCATTTTTGCCATGTTGTTGTGAAAGTCGACCAAGTATTCACAATTTTAATTCTAAAATGATGGTTATAAAAATTGTACAAGAATGATTAATAACTTAAAAGATTTTTTAGTTAGGAATGAAGAATCATTTAAAAAATACTTTATAATTATATAATTCAACTAAATGATTTTGGAACCCAACTACACACCTAGCAACATAAACACCAATGGTATCAACCACAACTGCCCCACCTAAGTTGGTTCACCTTACCTTATCTAATTCATCTTTTAATTTCATTACTCAACAAGTCACCATCTTTTATTATTCGAGTTAATTTAAGTGAAAACATTAATATTTCATTTTTTAACCTATAAATATATATACACAGCTAGAGGGAATTAAATATGAAATTAACTTTAGTTACGGATTGCGTGGAAAACATAAACACCGGATGGTGCCAGGCCCCAGGATTTGATCGCCAAACCTCCACAATAGATTATCACCTACTTACCATTAATCACGGGGACAATATATACATGCACATGGAACATACATCTAGTATATTAGTTATTTACAAAATTAACCTACATAAATGTGTAAATCTAATGCATGTAAAATGCATAACTAAAAACACACACGTATAAACGTGTCTAGTCAGGTTCCTCGACAGAAATGAAAACAACTACAAGATGTCAAGAGTGACAGCATACTAGCAACAAGAGTGCAGTAGGTAACATACGGTTGTATTTAGGCAAGACTATGATATACATAAACGTTGATCCTCTAACACGCCAGCACTGTATCAATCTTGATTTCAAGGGAGCGGCCCAGGATGTATCAATCAATAAGTACATATCTCATAATTTGTTACCAAGAATTACTAGCAACTTGTATATGGATTAGTTCTGCAAGTACCATTATATTGAATAAAACATTTAGCAACATCAAGAGAAATAACAATTAGCAAAAGCAACACAGCTAGTATAACTGATATATTTCACATAATTAACTTATAAAATTGTAAATAAGATGCCCCTATGGCTCAGTGGTAGAGCGCCAGTCTTGTAAACTTGATGTTTGTAGTTCGATCCTGCATGGGGCCATATTCTTATTTTTTTTATTTTGTTTTTTGCTGCTTCGAAAAAAAAAAACTTGTAGAAATTTAAAGGAAATAAAAATGAAGATAAAAGATTTTTCATAAATTTATTAATAATATTTTATTAAAATTGTTTAATTATATTGAAACGAACTATTCGGAAATTTTATAAAAATTCAGTTACCAACTCCTAAAGAAGTCTTGGGACGTGAACATTCTGTTTAAGCATCATACTTACATGTTTCAAACCGTCAATATTAAATAAATAAAACCAAAATCAATACTATTATTATATTACTTTCATAAAAAAGTTGGCTACCCAAACGGCCAAACCATATATTATATTCAAACCAAATATTGACATCCCAAGTCTCACCCTATAAATACATTTCATTAATCACACAACACCATAAGCCATCAAGCACACTTAATAATCACATTTAATCACTTACTAAAAATCCAATCTTAGCTAGTCAATGGCTCTAAAAGTGCAGCAAGTCATGGGTGCGGTCTTGCTCCTAATGGTCATGGTTTGGGGTGGAGCCCGGGCTCAATCAAGCACTTGCATCAACTCACTCACGAGTTTGTCTCCGTGTTTGAACTTTGTTAGCGGGAACTCGCCTACTCCATCACCGGCATGTTGCTCGCAACTTGCGAGTGTGGTCCAGACACAGCCGCGTTGCCTTTGCTCTTTGCTTAATGGCAATGTCCCCAATATTGGTGTTACGATTAATCAAACTCTTGCTGTGACATTACCTGGTGCCTGCAATGTGCAAACTCCTCCGGTTACTTTGTGCAATGGTATAGTTTTTATTTTATTTTATTTTTAAAGTTTATTAGAATAACTAACGAAATTAACGGGTAACTAGTTATTATTTTCAACATTTTTTTTTCAAAACTACTCTAGTTAAGTTTAACCTTTTCGGGTTTTCATTACTTTAATATACGAAAATTAAGTTGGGACCTTTTTTATTAATGTTTTATTAATTTCATTTTTATTTTATTTGGTAGGAGTTGCTAATGGACCTGCTAGCGGACCTGCTAGTGCACCTACGAGTTCAGAAGTTTCCCCGACCGGAGAGCCTTCAGAAGGAACCCCTGAAGCTCAAGCTCCCGCCACGCCATTAACACCAACTACTCCTTCAGGTAATGTGCTACACGGTCTGTTTTTATAGGGTTGTTTGGGTTGAAGTTGCACATGAACAAACTGAGTCGCAGCCGAATTAATTAATAGTACAAATATACGAGTGAAAGAACCCGAATCGGGTTGATCAACTGTTTTTACTGGCCTGGTTATGATTTACAACCGGTTTGGTCCAAACTGAATCATGGGCTGAGTACAACTTGATAAGTATTATGATTCACATTGATCAAATAATCAATTCAATTACGCTAAAATATCTTACAACAATCCTCCATTGGTAACTAATTATTGTCTCAAAATATATTTTCAGTGCACATAACCTTTTATAATTTATATTAAAAAAATTGGATTATTGAAAATTAACTTTTATTATCTTTTAAGTTTTAATTATATATACTATACAATATTTTACTAAATTGTTGATTTAAGGTTCAAATCCAACCAATCCGGTTTCATAACCCACTAAAGATTTATATGTTTCAGTCCGAACTCATTTTGATCAAACGAGCAATTCCATATGACCCCGCTTTAATAATTTGAATTTGCATGATCAGGATCAGGGTCGGGATCAAAGACAACACCATCGACAAACAACAACGCATCGGATGGAAGCAAATTTGGAGCACCAACTTACCTTGTGCTTCTAGTTTTTTTGTTTGGAATGAAAATTTGAGAATGTTGTGATTGTTAAAGAGCTTGTTGTTGGTTTCTTCGTATTTCACTGCACGATTTGTTTCATTTGTTTCTCTGTGTGATTAAGATTGCTATTTGTTTTTCTTTGTTTTTAATTTTATTTTATGTAATTCTTATGTGAATTTTTTTTTTTTATCCAAATCTAAGATTTACTAGTGACTTCATAGAAACATCCAAACGATTTACAATGAAGTGGCAGGTAAGCGGACAACAAGCTGCGCCGCAACCCCTTTTTGGATAGCAAACCCAATCCGACTAAAAACAAAGTTTTGATTCTTATGGGCTGATACGTTACTATACACAACTTTCTGAACCTTATTCTTATGTCTTATTTAATGTATAAATCTAAAATCAATATGTTTTTTTTCTTCTTTTATACTAGTATTGAAATTACAATCTGGTAACTATGTTATATAGTTTCTTACACTTATAATCGATCGGATATTAATATTAATGTTTGATATTGTAAAAAAGTTGCATTCATTAATCTCATCACGTGGGAGGGAGTTCTCTCTATGACCCAAGTCTGGAATGAGATCGAGTAAGTGTTCATATAATGAGATAAATAGTATATATAATGGATCGGTTTTGGACTCTTTTGTCGGATAACGAGCAGTCTAAAGCTCTTGTTTCATATGGTATGATCGTGGAATCCACATTGTAGGTTGCCCTGCCATTACATGCCATATTTGGTTAGTGGTGATAGCTGATGGTGATGATGCCAGTACTGTCCTTGTTAGACCCATATGACTTGCCGGGTCATGTCACCTCTTTTGTCAACATATGGTGGGGGCTAATATTCAAATCTTAAGTCATGACTGAAATAATAATAACATGTGATATGGGGTTTATGGTTTCGATCCTCTCCTCTTAGGCCATGTGTAGTGGAGGGACTACAATTGAGGGCGAATTGTGACACGTGGCGCATAGTCAGCATGGAGTGGAAATTTGTTTTTGGGATGTAATGGTGTAGGGGCTACAAGTTGGGCCCACAGTGTCTTTTTTTATTATTTTCTTTTTATAGTCAAACTAATTAAATAAAAACCAATTTATTTAAATAATTAAATAAAAATGCATTAAAATTAAAAAGAAATACAAAAAAAATACATAACTAAAAATATAAAAAAACATAACTAAAAAAAAATTAAAAAAAACATAACTAAAAAAAACGAATATCCGTAATATTCGCGCATTTTTTCACATCGTCGTTAAACAATAATGCGGCATCTTCGTGAAACCCCTCCGCTTTGAGGGATTCGTAGTCGTCTTTCATTTGACGTAATTCTAACGTCTGGTTCAGCTTTTCTTGTTGTTTGTTGGATGCTCGAAGGTCGTTTCCAATTACGGTGGCATTTGTTTCCAAACGACAGACCAACTCGTTTATTTCAACGGGCTCCGTATTGAATCGTGTTGACGACGAACCTTCCTCTTATTTTTCCTCGATCTCCCGCGTGGTCGAGGCAACTCCTATACCTCATCGTCGTCAGGTATATTAAAATCGTCGGCTAAATTAACCGTGTCGTCCAGGAAGAAGCTACAAGCATCGGAGGGTGTGTTTGGTGTGCTCGGATTTGTCGACGACGATTTCTTCGACCTTTTTGATTGTCGAGATGAGCCGGCTCGTCAGGCGACGGGAATGGTTGGTGCCTTGCCCCATTTCGCGCAAACGCGTGGTTTTTTCCAACAATTTAAATACTTGAACGGCCGCTTAACAGTTTGGCCCTGAGCTCGAAAGTCGCTCAAGGCCTAAGTTATAATGTCGCCGTCGTTATGCTCGCTACGCCAGCTGGGCCCCTGCAATCGATTAATTATCCCGACAAATTTTTGACAATCGGCGTTAAGCCCCTTCAGTGGGCTTGAACCGCTTCTTTTCTCCGGTAGTCTTCGGGTTTATTGGTTATCGCGAGCCAAGCTTCAAAGACTTTCTTCCAAAACACCCCGGTGGCTTGAAAGATAGCTACAAATTAAAATTATTTGTCACAATTAGTATACATTTTAATAAACACTAAATACATTTTTAATAAAAACTTGATATTAAAAAACTTACCGACGTCGGGATCTTTCGAAATGACGATCCAAGCCCTTGCGAGGGCCACCTCCTCCTCCTCGCTCCAATGCTTGTATGGAACGTTGCGCCATCGGCTCCCCCGGTTGTTTTTTTTGTGTTTACGGGTCGGCTTTTGGCTTGAACCGGAGGCCCGTGACGTTTGCGTCTCCGGCACCGTCACCGGCTCCGACTCCGGTGGTGTAGACCCGAACGCCGGCATTGTGTTTTGGGGGCTGAGATAGTTGGCGTACATGTTTAGGTTCGGGTCGGAAAATTGATACGGATAGCTCGGTTGGTTCGGGTTCATCGGGTTTCATTGTAAGTTCGGTTGGTTCGGTTGGCTCGATTGCAAACCATAAGTTTGACCGAAATCAGGGAATTGGTAGTTCGGTTGGCTCGATTGCGAACCATACGTTTGACCAAAACCAGGGAATTGGTAGTTCGGTTGGTTCGGGTTGTTTCTAGGATTCATTTTGTTAAATTTTTGTACGAATTTGGGTATGATTTGTGTGTGAAATGGATATAAAATGGAGAAGAATGGTGCATGTTTATATATATATATATATTGTTTAAATTAAATAATTTTTTTTATATTTGACCGTTGTCAAACGGTAATAATAATATAATATTATTATTTTTCACACATCGCCGGCGACAAACTAACCCCGCCCCCCGCCCCTAATCGCCCAAATATCGGCCAGGGGCGGTGTTTGCGCCCTTTCTCGTCACAATTCGCCCCTAATCCACGCCCATTACACACAACCTTAAACACCAGATGTGCAAGTTTAAGTAGAAAAGAATATAAATATAGATTTAAATTGTTGTAAGATGCAAGTAATAGTTAGAGATATAATACAATTGTATAACATAAATAGATTAGATAACAATCTATTGGTCATTCTTATTTTGGTGGAATGGTAAAATGCTGAGAATGTAAATAAAATAGGAGATTAATGGTTTAATTTCTGTAAAGTGTAATATTTAGCTGTTAAATAAATAACATGTTAGGGAGTAATTCTTCAAATGATATAGATACTATACGTAAAAAAACTAAATAATATAATTCTCAAAACTTATATTCCATACAAATTAAAATTATATATTGTTGTTAATTCACCACTTAACTCTGTATTTTCAAATCAAACACCTATCGTGACAAAAGCTTTGCTATACCTAAGTTATGTCATTTATGTTTAGAAAACGTAATTTTTTTGCTTGAAAATAGTTTGATAATAAGTTAGCTACTTATCTAATATGATATTAACATGAATAAGTATATAACTTAATATTAAAACTTTGCATAAATAGTTCTAATTATTGTAGAAGAAATCATCTATTTAGGATCAGTTGGTAACTCAAGTCTCCTATATATATGCATTTCTTGATTTCACTTAAGTTGCATTAAAAAACAGAACACATTTAGCAACTATACAACCAACTTAACCAATGGCACCAAAAGGGACCAACTTGGGTCTAGTCTTGATCCTAGTGATCAGGCGATGGGGTGAAGCCATGGCTCAATCCAGCTGCACCACTTCACTCACTGACTTAGCCCCATGCCTAAACTACACATCAGGGAACTCATCGTTTCCATCATCTTCTTGTTGCTTACAACTGTCTAAAGTTGTGCAAGCTCAATCGCAGTGTTTCTGCTCGCTACTAAACGGCACTGGGGCTAATCTTGGGATACCGATGAATCGAACATTAGCTTTGTCTTTCCCTCGTGTTTGTAGCATACAAACTCCACCGGCTGGTCAATGCAAAGGTAATAGTCATTTGTTACTAATTTACTAATTGAACTTGGTAAAAGGAATCTTACAATATCTTGACTGACAAAACTGTAACTTTTTAAAATTAGTCCAATGACTAAATGGTACGGATGAAAGTTTACATGTTAACTATCAAGATCCGTATGTATTCATTATTTTGGTGGGATCTTTGATACTACTAGAAAATTGACTTTTATCAAGGGATATACGTCGTTGATATCCCTTGGTAAAACACATACACTCAGTTTTCCAATAGGCCTAGAGCAACAGGTCCTACCTTTATTGACGGATTCTCTCATCGACAAAGTCCTTTGTTTTGTAGCGTAAATGGAAACTCAGGCATTCTAGTAGGATCCAATAATCTTATTGTTTGTAGGTGTTACCAACACACCGACATCTTCAACGGTTGATTCTCCGACGAGTAATTCTCAATCGAATTCTTCTTACTCACAAATCACTCATATTTTTTTACACAATAAAGTCACTCTACATGTTAAATTTTAATAATACAGTGATGAGAAAAAAAACTTGGAACCAATATTTTATATTTGTTTTCTTATATGTCCTTTTTTTCTTATGTGACTTGTATTTTTCTTTATCATGGTTGTTTATTCGTTATAAGTTGTTTTAAAATTAAACTCTATGGGTTTGTTCAAATTTAACATCTAGGGAGACTTTAATGTGCAAAAGTTTTGTTAAAAAACCTTTTTGAGAAATTAAAAATACAAAGCATGTTGATTTCTATGGCGTTTGTCCCAAATATATATAAAGTGAAATGTTTTTTACAAAAATTATTTGAAAATTGATCAAAGGTAAAATGCAGGAGGAAAAAAATCGAGCACCTCGAAAAACACTTATGCATCAAATGGAGCAAGGGCAAGGGCACACACACACATATCGACATGGGCTCTTTTCATTGTATTATGTGCATCTACTTTGAAAATGTTTTAAACTATATGTTGTGCAGTACTAGTGTAATACATGATAATGCATTTATGTGTGATGCATCGAAGCTTTGTATAAAGTGGTATTTATGTATGTGACCTTTGTAAAAAAAGTTAATGATGCTGTTATTGACACGTAAAACGTTCCCTGGACATTTTGTTGGGTAGCAAGTGATGTTGATAATCATTTCACGACGATCGATCATTGAAATAAACACGATAAACTAATTAAAGAATGATTGTCTTCAACCTGTAATCAAGAGTGAAACTAGAAAATAAGAGTGTCTATATGGTTTATGAATCATCGACTAATTATTAATGGCACATAATGGTTTAGTGTGACACCCAGAATTTGTATATTAGATAATGAGTTTCTATTGCGGAAAATTGGTTCTAACCTTTTGAAATTGAACACGTGAAAATTCATATGATATAAAAGGTGTGAAGATTACAAGCTCTATTGACAATTAAAAAGATTATAGTTTAATTCCCTATACAACTCATTTAATTTGACACTTTGTAATAACAACCAGCACTCCTCAAAGGGTTGTGAACGACAATCCGCCCCGAGACTTGATCTCGATCTACCTCCTGCTCGATGTATTTAACTGAAAGTATATGTTTAACAGCCATTAGCTATTGCGAAGTAAGAACACATGCAAAACTAATCGAAGTAACATTTGTAACACAGAAATCAGTGTCGGAACTTGCTCCGGCCTATGGTATGCCGTCCATTTTCAGAGATGAAAATTCTACTTTGAATGCTCTTAAAAAGCTAAGAGCATTCATAATTCATCCATATAACTCTAAAATGTATAAAATTCTTTCAATAACACACTCCATCTCTTCCCATATTTCATTTAACTCTATATTATAAACAATTGTTACGATAACTGTTCATATATGAAAAGCAACTATGTATCCTCCATCAAATTTATGTGAGTGTATAAAAACGAGATAGATAATATAATAAGCATTTGTGAGTAAGATAAAGATAAAAATAGGAAATTAAATGTGAGAGAAATATTAAAATGAGAGACAAATTTTATAAAGTATATTTTTTGTTTAAATTATAAGGTTAAATATAGTGAAAGGGATGTGAATGCTCTAACATTGTTAATAGCAGTATTGTATAAATCGTTAACCGGGCGGGAAGACAGGGACTAGCAATTAATCGGGATTAATCGGATCGGACTTTAATGCATAATTTTCAGTTTTATATACGCACACATTTTTCTATGTATTTTTCAGTTTTATACATACACAAACACATTTTGGCCATAAATTGGTTGGAATTTCGCTGAAAACCGTTGTTATTTGCTGGAATATCACCGGAAATCGCCGATTTTGAATAAAATCTCATCAGAAAAGGCCGATTGGATTTGACCATTGACTGATTAACCCAAAGTTAATCAATGAAGTGATGACTAGCGATTAATTGGGGATTAATCGACGCCCAATCAGGAATTTTTACAACAATAGTTAGCAGAGATGTTTTAAAAGTTTGTGGACCACGGCTTGCACGAAAAAGGCTCGACTCGAAAATAGCTCGAATTTAAAATTTCTCTTAGAGTAGTTTAGGAATAGGAGTAGATGGCTATGTGTGTAGTCGTTAAAAAAATACATATAAACTAGAAAATAAGTGAATAGATTGAATTAGGCAACAAGAATTGAACATGAATAGTCAATGTATCTCTATATCGAACCAACAAAAATCAAATAATATCATTAGAGGCATAATCGTTGATGGAAGAACTTGAAGGACGAACACCAATTGACTACAGAATTGTTGATCTAGAGTACATAAAATGAACAAAAGTAATACAAAAAAGGTACAACGCAAATTCGTTGACAAAGCGTAGCCCGCGTGTAAAGTAAACAACCTCAATAATTTGAGGGATTGCATTGATCTCAATATATAATAGGTTACAACAATCACTCCTAAGATCAAGGAGGATCAACTAATTACAAGGAAATATAGTCCTATCATTTATATGTGTAACTAACAATAGATTCCTATTTTACGTTTATACCCCCCTTCAATCGAAATGGTGGCGGTCCAAGGCGTAGCTTAGCACGGAAGGCCTCGAATGGAGCACGCGGAAGACTTTTCGTGAAAATATCTGCCACCTGAAGATTGGTAGGAACAAAGCGCGTATAGAGCTTTCCAGAAGCAACAAGTTCTCTAAAAAAATGGTAGTCCAGATCAATGTGTTTAGCTCGCTTATGAGAAACCGGATTTTGTGACATAAAAAGGGCACTTTGATTATCACACAAAAGAGTCGGCCGATTGGGTGGAAGAGCATTAAGTTCTTTTAAGAGATGAGTAATCCAAACTATTTCTGCAGCAGTGTTTGCCATGGCCCTGTATTCGGATTCACAACTTGACCTGGCAACAGTTGGTTGCTTCTTTGCACTCCAAGAAACAAGGTTTCCCCCCAAAAAAATTGAATAACCATAAGTTGACCGACGCGTCTCAATGCAACGAGCCCAATCAGCGTCAGAGTAACCAACTAAAGATGACTTCAATGGTTTGCTGAAGGTGAGACCGAAGGAGTGTGTACCTTTAACGTACCGAAGAATCTTTTCACGGCTTTAAAGTGATCAACCGTTGGCGCATGCAAGAATTGAGAAATCTGATTCACCGCATAAGAGAGATCCGGTCTCGTGATTGTCAAATATTGTAATGCCCCGACTAGAGATCGAAAATAGGTGGGGTCCGGGTACGGGTCACCATCAGAATGGAAGCTTTCATGCGGTGCAAGTGGGGTAGCTATAGGTTTTGCATGCAAGAGCTCGGCTCGATTAAGGATATCGGTAGCATACTTTGATTGAGTAAGAAATATCCCGGAATCGGTGTAAGCCACTTCAAGGCCAAGAAAGTAACTGAGATCCCCCAAGTCTTTGGTTGCAAACTCGTCATTGAGCCGGGAGGCAAACCGTGTAATATGAGATTCATCGTTGCCAGTGAGAATAAGGTTGTCTACATATACCAAAAGATACATAACCCGACCATTGTGTTGATAAATAAATAGAGACGTGTCTGCTCTACTACAAGTGAACCCGTATGAAACCAGAAACGAGCTGAGTCGTTGAAACCAAGCTCGTGGAGCCTGTTTGAGACCATAAAGGGCTTTGGATAATCTGCAAACATGATTCGGGAATTTTGGATCAATGAATCCCGGCGGCTGCTCCATGAAAACAATTTCATTTAAATTTCCATTTAGGAAAGCATTTTTAACGTCAAGTTGGTGCAACCTCCACCCATTTAAAACAGCAAGAGATAATACAATACGAACAGTGGAGGCCTTGACAACGGGGCTAAAAGTGTGAGAAAAATCGAGTCCCGGTACCTGAGTAAAGCCTTGAGCGACAAGGCGAGCTTTGTATCGTTCAATAGAGCCATCCGCACGATACTTGACACGATATACCCATTTTGATCCAACCACATTGGTGGATTCAGGACGTGGAACAAGTGTCCAGGTGTGATTCCGATGCAAGGCAACAAGTTCTTCGTTCATGGCGTGTAGCCATTGTGGGTCTTTAAGTGCTGTTTTGATACCCCGAGGTTCGGTTATGGCAGCCAATGCAACATGAAGTGGGTGATCTGAGAGTGATGCAAAATCCGCAAAATGTTTCGGTTTAAAAATACCCGATTTGGAGCGAGTATTCATGGGATGACCGGAGGTACAGGTAGGGGCTGGGTTGGGTTGTGTCGAGGGGGCTTGGTTAGGTGGCTCACATGCAACTCCGGCTGGAGGTGGAAGTGGATTAGGAGAGTGGACTGGTTGTGGTGAAATGGGCTGAGGGTTTTGAGGAGGAGCTTGTGGGCTGAGGTGGTTAGTGTGGGCCGAAGGTGGGGAAATGGGCTGAGGTGGTTCTGATGAGGGGTCGCATAGATGACAAGGCCCAGGTGTAGTATTAGGATTAGTGAATTGTGGGTTTGTTGAGTTTTTGATGGTATTTGGTGACACAGGGGGTTCGGCCGAGGGTACTGTAGGAGGGGAATGTATTTGGAATTCATCTAGAAAGGTGGTAATTTCTTTTTGGGATATTACATTTGCATCAGACACTCCAGTGAACGAGAAAACTTCTTCATTAAATCTTGCATGCCTTGTAATATAAATACGAGACGATGATGGATCGAGACACCTATAGCCTTTATATTGTGAGCTATAGCCGATGAAAATACACGGTAAACTTCTTGGAGCGAGCTTGTGCTTAGAATAGTCTCGTAAGTATGGGAAAACTTGGCACCCAAACACCGGAAAGTTGTCATATCGCGGCGTTTGATCAAATAATACTTGGAACGCGGATTTGTTATCCAACAACGGGGTGGGTAGTCTGTTTATAATATATGTGGCCGATTGAAAAACCTCTACCCAAAACTGAGCCGGAACATGTGCATTGAAAAGCATGGCTAGACCCGTTTCCACAATATGCCGATGTTTCCTTTCCGCACGCCCATTTTGTTGAGGCGTGTAAGGACATGAAAACCGATGAAAGGTGCCATTGTCTTCAAAGATTTTACGGACCGTGTGATTGGTGAACTCAGTGCCACCATCACTTTGGAAGACTTTAATCTTTCGTCCGCATTGTGTTTGAACAAGCTTTATAAATGTTGGAAGAATGACATAGAAACATGTTTTGGTTTTCAAAGGATAGAACCACGTAAACCTGGAGAAATCGTCAATAAAGACAACATAATATAAATAGCCATCACGTGACCCAACCGGGGATGGACCCCACAAATCACAGTGAACAAGATCCAAAGGATGCAATGAACGATTTAAATTAACATCAAATGAAAGTCTTTGGCTTTTAGCCATTTGACAAGAAACACAAATACTAGGTTTGGGCAAAATAGAAGTAACAGATAACACCCCCAGTTTATTCAAAATTGAAATGGAATCAAAACAAACGTGACCCAGTCGTGCATGCCAAATTTCAAAAGAAGCACGATTAACACTTGTAGCAACCAAGGCTTGAGGCGTCTCTTTCAACACATACAAGCCATTTTCACACACCCCTTTAGCTAGTGTTCTTTTTGTCACCCGATCCTGAATGTAAAAGAAAGGTTGAGACAAGATGACATCAACCGGATAATCAGAAGTTAGTTTACTAACTGACAACAACTTCTTTGTCAAATTCGGAATGACCAAAACGTCTTGCAATTTAATTTTATTTGATAGAATGGAAGTATCCGTGTGGGTTATAGGTAGAGACCATTTCCAAATTGAACACCGTGATTACCATGATAAGGAACGGAGTGGTGAAGAGAATCGAAGTCCGGGGTTATGTGAGCTGTTGCTCCAGAGTCGACATTCCAGTCAGGGCTGTTGTTGTTCACGTGGCATTGTGCGTGAAAGGCTTTCGCCAAATCTTCATCAGAGGGCGAGTGTTTCTTGGCATATTTGTAAAGTTATGGACAGGCTGTGGCATAGTGACCTGGGGTACGGCATATTTGACATTTTGGTGGTCTTTTATCAAAGGGACGACCACGGTTGTTAGAAGAATTTCCCCCACGGTCGTTGTAAGAGCCCCGCGATTGATTGTTTCAATTGTATCGGCCACGTGAACCACCCTCACGGGATTGTTGTGCAGCAAAGGCCACGGGCTGAGTTGGGCCGCTGCTGCCATGTATGGTCTGCAAAAAAATCTCGTGACTTTCCGCTTGGGTAACTAAATCACGGAACAACGGGGGCGGCTTGATTGCTCTAATAGAGACCGAAAAATTTTCAAATGAGGGACCAAGCCCACAAAGGTACCAATGCAATTTATCCATCTCCTTAACTGGTTCACCAATGGCTGCAAGCTGATCACATATATCTTTGAATTTTCGGCTGAACTCGGAGACGGAGGAAGCACCCTTGGTTAATTGACGAAGGGTATCGCGGAGGGAGTACATACGCTCCACTGATGAATTGCTAAATGCAGATTCTAATGCCAACCAAATATTTCGAGCAACCGAAATACTAAGAACCTCAGACGCGACTTCTTCGGTCAGTGAGGCATTGAGAATAATGACTGCCTTTCTATCCTGAGTCATCCAGGGAGCCAAATCTGGATTTGGAATAATTTTATTATCAACCGTAGTTGTTGGTAGGGGCTGAGAAACCGACCCGTCAATGTGGTGAAGCAGGTCTTGGAAGGCGAAGATGGGAAGCATATGATTCTTCCAAACTAGGTAATTGGTTGGGGTGAGTTTTAGAGTGACAAGATGGAGAAGAGTACTCATGGAGAGTGACTCCGAATTTGTGGAGGAGGAGGCTGAATCGGCCATGAGAGGTGAGGGAGGACGATGAAGATGGAAGCAGAGGGAAGAGAGGACCGATGGTTAGGCTGATACCATGTAAAGTAAACAACCTCAATAATTAGAGGGATTGCATTGATCTCAATATATAATAGGTTACAACAATCACTCCTAAGATCAAGGAGGATCAACTAATTACAAGAAAATATAGTCCTACCATTTATATGTGTAACTAACAATAGATTCCTATTTTACGTTTATATCGCGTAATACAAAATTGAACAACAATAATTGGTTAAGGAACGATGGAATTGATCAAAAAATGATAGAATTGACATCATTCATCGATAGAGCTATCGATTGTAGAGCAACAAATCGAAAACAAAATTTTGCCGGGTTGTTTTATCCACAAGAAATAATGTAAATTAGTTTTGACCAGTTTTAATAACTTTAGTTTTAAGATTAGATAAGAGCATTCTCATACGAGTCTTTATCTTCATCTATTAAATTTAACTGAAAAATATATATTTTTTCTCTAAACTTCTTCTATTTTCAAAAGCCCACACGTTCGGCTCTCTATATTTAGAGCCTATTAATCATATACATTTGTTTTATTGTTTTTGTTTTCATCGATTTTATACATTCATAAAATGTTATTAAATTGATGAATTGTCACACTTTGAATATATAGACTCACTATTGTTTACGTAAAACAAAAATTATTATTGAGATTTTAATATCAAAAAGTACATATACTTCTTTATATTATACTCTATACTAGTGATTTACCCGCGCGTGCGGTAAAATCGGTCGTTAAAACCTGAGTGTTGCTGCGGCTAGTCAACGCGAATTTAGTAGGTATTATCTACATTCATTAAGGTACTATAACTAAAAACAAAGTGAAAACAAAAAAATAAATATAAATATTGAAGCGGGCTAATGGGGTAGCGTCGGTTGGTCCCGGACGACAGCGACAAGTCAACAAGAATTGAGTCGATATTACCTACGTTCATTACGGTATTGGAACTAAAACAAAATGAAAAAAAAAACAAAATAAATTTGAGTTTGGCCAATGGGTGACGTCAGTCACTCCAAAATGTTGAGGCAGTGACTCTACGATACTTGTATAACATATTATAAACTTTTTGTTAATATATTTAATACAATGTTTATTCGGCCGGTAAATCCAGACGTTGGTAAAACCGGGGCGCTTATAAGGCCCCGTTACCGGTAGCCCTACTTTCGTGTTGGATTTACTCATAAACGCAGTTCTAAATATCAGAGTTAATTAAAACATTTGCGGAACATTAAAAACATTCAAACCATTACATTTCATAACCATAATTCTTGTCTTATCGAGCATTCATAGTCATTTAAAAACAAAACATAGTCTTTTAAAATAAAACATCATAGCAAAATCTTCAGATGCCAGCTTCGTCCAACTCTGCCATGTGTCCTCCTCAAGCTACCTGCCTCATTCTACTCACCTGCGTGCATACTAAAAGTCAGCTACGCTGAGTGAGTTCTAGTTAATCACATAATCATACAATACCTTCTTACATTTCATACTTAACCTCTTAACTTCCTTTCATACACACATAAGTGCATATACTTTCATTCTTACCTTCATACTTTCTTTACATACATAATCATACGTTTTAAAGAGCCTTTCGCCCTATAACCTCACAGATATTATAAGGGTCTGGTCCCTAACATCACAGATATTATAAGGGTCTGGTCCCTAACATCACAGATATTATTAGGGTCTGGTCCCTAACATCACAGATATTATTAGGGTCTGGTCCCTAACATCACAGATATTATTAGTGTCTGGTCCCTAACATCACATATATTATTAGGGTCTGGTCCCTAACATCACATATATTATTAGGGTCTGGTCCCTCTTCGTTACCATACAACCATGCCTTTCCTTCGTTTATTAACTTTATCGCATTCATACATATAATCAAATACATTATACTTACCTTATGCGTAACACTACAACCTGACAGTACGTGCAATATCCCAAGATCGTTCACGTACTAACAAGCAATAGCTCATACATTTCACATCATTCATATAAGGCATACACTATCACTTAGGATAAGTGAATTAACAAACATATCGAGTATGCACACAGCCCCGAAAACATAACACAGAAGTGGGGCTAGAAACTCACCTCAATGCGGTTGCGTTCACCGTTTACGGTTATTCCCTTCTTGAGCTGTGCACGACTAACTGTATAATAATTACAGTATTAAGTACCGCTCTAGTCATCTCATTGCTACTTAATTAGTTTTACACTTCTAAGCTGTTTTACTTCATTAAATCATTACCTGGTTAGTTAATCGTTACTCATTTACCTTTAAAGGTATCTTTCATAAATTGCCAAACTCCAAGGGCTGTTATGTAATTATATAATTCTTTTCTAAGTCCAGGGACCATTCTGTCTTTATATTAAACTCCTAGTTCGTTACTTTGCCCTTAACGAATTGGGTAAAGAATCACCCTCTGATTCGCTAAGCTCCCATAATGAACTAGCTAACGAATCACCCTCTGATTCGCTAAGCTCTCATAACGAACTAGCTAACGAATCACCCTCTGATTCGCTAAGCTCCCATAACGAACTAGCAAACGAATCACCCTCTGATTCGCTAAGCTCCCATAACGAACTAGCTAACGAATCACCCTCTGATTCGCTAAGCTCCCATAACGAACTAGCTAACGAATCACCCTCTGATTCGCTAAGCTCCCATAACGAATTAGCTAACGAATCACCCTCTGATTCGCTAAGCTCCCATAACAAACTAGCTAAAGAATCACCCATAACGAATCACCAATAGTTCTTATCCAGACTTTGACTCAAGGGTCAAAGTCAAAATCGTCAAGAACAGCAAATAGTCAACAGATCTTAGATCGGCAATTAAACCTTCGTTTCTTAACCAAATATCACGATTTTGGTATCAACGGAATTGTCTGACCAGCGCCTACAAACCCCAACCATCAAATCGGCTTAACATCGATGTTTAAGGGGTGCGATTTAGGCATATAGGTTACAGGTTTACTTAGGTTTACAATTAACCCATCAAATGTTAACCAATTTCCATAAGATTTGTTGTTTTGGATTCGTTTATAACAAACTAACACAGATCTATGATTTCCTTAATCAAACCGAACCTATATGAACGATTTCTAAATATAAACGTACCTTAGACGAGTCGGTATTCAAACACGAGCTGGTCTTTGATGTTGTTTTGGTTCGTCACAACGATCTAGCACCAACAATCTTGGGTTTCGACTTCGGATCTTGGTTCGGGTTATAGGATGGTGTGTGTTTTTTCCAAGGTGTAAGCTATGATGTAGAGAATGGATATAAATGGAAAGGTTTAGGGTTTAAGGGGTATTTATACTCCCTTAAGCCCATGGACCTAAGGCCCATTCCATTCCTTATTTTCCATCTTCTAAAGTCCAAGCCCACCTTCTATTAGTTTATTTATTTAAACCGACACACGACACTTTATAGAATGAACGAAATTTATTTTATTAATTCTTATCAAAAGCAGGATGTTACAAGTCTTCCCTCCTTAAAGAGGTTTCGTCCCCGAAACCTAACTATTACATAAACAAATTCGGGTAAAACTTGCACATCTCCTCCTCAGCTTCCCAAGTAGCATCTGAACCTTTGCGATGCTTCCATATCACTTTCACTAAAGGTATAACCTTGTGACGAAGCTGCTTCTCCTTGCGGTCAACTATCTCGATCGGTTGCTCAATGTAGTTCAACTGTTCATCTACCTCAATGTCCATTAATGGCACGTGGGACGTGTCATCAGCTAGACATTTTCTCAAATGAGAAACATGGAAGGTTGAATGAATTCCTTCTAACTCTTCTGGCAAGTCTAGTTTATAAGCCACTTCGCCTACACGATCTATAATTTTAAACGGTCCAATGTACCTTGGACTCAACTTCCCCCTCTTTCTAAAACGGATAATTCCTTTCCAAGGCGAGACCTTAAGCATCACATTGTCATCAATGTTAAACTCAATCGGTCGTCGCCACTTATCCGCATACGACTTCTGTCTGTCTTGAGCGGCTTTCATTCTTGCTTTGATCTGATCGAACCTTGAAGACGTTTCTTGAACCACTTCTAGGCTTCCCATTTCCTTCTGACCAATCTCACCCCAACACACCGGGGTTCTACATTGTCTACCGTAAAGCATCTCAAACGGTGGCATACCAATACTTGAATGGTAGCTGTTGTTATAGGAGAACTCTGCTAGATGCAGATGATCATCCCAACTTCCTCCAAAGTCTAAAACACATGCACGTAGCATATCCTCAAGGGTTTGGATCGTCCTTTCAAACTGTCCATCGGTTTGAGGATGATACGCCGTACTGATGTTCAATCTTGTTCCCATAGCTTCATGGAATTTCTTCCAGAACCTCGAAGTAAACCGTGTATCTCTATCAGACACGATCGATAACGGTACTCCATGCTTGGTTACAACTTCTTTAATGAACAAGCTTGCTAACGTTTCTGATGAGATGGCCTCTCGTATGGGCAGAAAGTGAGCACTCTTGGTCAAACGGTCCACAATCACCCAGATAGTATCATGATGCTTAGTTGTACGAGGTAGCTTAGTTATGAATTCCATGGTGATGTGTTCCCATTTCCACTCAGGTATCTCTAGCGGTTGCATCTTCCCATAAGGCTTTTGATGTTCGGCTTTGACTTGTAAGCAAGTTAAGCACTTACTAACATAATCCACTACATCATTCTTCATCCCAGGCCACCAGTAGTCTCTTTTCAAATCTTGATACATCTTTGTAGCTCCTGGATGAATCGAATATCTTGACTTATGAGACTCATCTAAGATTCGACTTCTAAGATCACCATGGCGTGGGATCCACATACGGTCGAACCTAGTCTTAACTCCATGAGTGTTTTCCATCAACTCATCTTGCTGGCCATAAATCCTTTCTTTCTTTACTAACCCTTCATCTACTAACACCTCTGACTGCACCTTGATAATTTCTTCAAAAAGACTTGGGTTCATGATCAACTGGTATGACTTAACTGTTGCAAGGAATTCCTCATTCTTACGACTTAACGCGTCAGCGACTACATTAGCTTTACCGGGATAGTACTTAATGTCACAGTCATAATCCTTAATCAACTCCAACCATCTTTTCTGCCTCATGTTCAATTCTTTCTGCTCGAAGAAGTACTTTAAACTCTTATGATCTGTATAGATAGTACACTTAGTACCGTACAGATAATGCCTCCATATCTTAAGAGCATGCACTACAGCTGCTAACTCTAAATCATGCGTCGGATAAGTACTCTCGTGGACTTTCAACTGTCTAGACGCGTAAGCTATCACCTTTCCTCTCTACATCAACACGCAACCTAGCCCTTGATGCGAGGCATCGGCACAAACAACTAAATCCTCGTCACCATCGGGTAGAGCAAGGATTGGAGCTTGCGTGAGTCTCTTCTTTAATTCCTCAAAGGCTTCTTCTTGAAACTTTCCCTAACTGAATACTACCGACTTTCGGGTCATACCGGTCAATGGTGCGGCTATCTTGGAGAAACCCTCGATGAATCTCCTATAGTAGCCAGCTAACCCTAAGAAGCTTCGTATATCAGTCGGATTCTGTGGAGTCTTCCAATTCGTTATTGCCTCAATCTTAGTTGGGTCAACGGTAATCCCTTCAGGATTAATCACGTGACCAAGAAATTGCATTTCTCGCAACCAGAACGCGCATTTCGAAAACTTAGCATACAACTTCTCTTTCTTCAGAGTTTCCAATACTTCTCTCAGATGCTCGGCATGGTCAGACTCGCGCTTTGAATAAATCAATATATCATCAATGAAGACGATAACCGACTTATCCAACATCGGCCGACACACCCTATTCATCATGTCCATAAATGCTGCAGGAGCATTTGTTAGACCGAATGACATTACGAGGAACTCGTAGTGTCCATACCGAGTTCGTAACGCTGTCTTAGGGATGTCTGCCTCCTTCACTTTCAGCTGATGATAGCCTGATCTGAGATCTATTCGTGAGAACCAACTTGAACCTTGCAGTTGGTCAAACAGATCATCAATCCTTGGCAAAGGATATCTATTCTTTACCGTAAGCTTATTCAACTCACGATAGTCTATGCACATTCTCATACTTCCATCCTTCTTCTTCACTAACAACACTGGTGCGCCCCACGGGGAAACACTTGGTCTTATGAAACCTTTGTCGAGGAGTTCTTGCAGTTTGGACATCAATTCTTTCATTTCGGGTGGTGCTAGACGGTAAGGTGCTTTCGCGACGGGTTGGGCGCCCGGTACTAAGTCTATCTGGAATTCTATCTCTCGCTCCGGTGGCAACCCCGGAAGATCCTCTGGGAATACTTCTGGGTAGTCGCGCACGATGGTAACATCTTTCATTTCTTTCATCTCGACCGTAGCATTGACAACATACGCCAGGTAGGCACAACACCCTCGCCTTAGCAAACCCTCGGCTTTTATCATCGAAATAACATTAAGCCCAGAACTTTCCTTATCACCATAAACCGTCACCGCACTACCATCCAAGGACTTTAACCTTATTATCCTACTCCTACACACTATCTGAGCTTCGTTCTCAGACAACCAATCCATCCCCAAAACCACATCGAACCCTCCTAAGGTCATAACATACAAAGTAACAGGGAACTCATGTCCCTCCAATTCTATCTTACAGTCCTTAACCATTTTCATTATTTTAACCGAAGTGTCACTAGCGGTTTCTACCATAAGAGTTTCAGACACTCGGCAACATTTCATTTTAGCTATTTTACTAAATGGTGTGGCTACGAAACTTTTGTTTGCGCCCGAATCAAACAATACTGGAGCGGAAATACCGTTTACTAGAAACGTACCTGTGACGACATCGGGAATCTGCTTGGCTTGCTCTTGGGTCAACATGTAGGCCCTAGTCCTCGGCCTTGCTTGATCAGCATCTTTCTTCCCACTACCTCCAGCCTCACCATCGGTGCACTCTCTCGCCATGTGGCCTGTCTTGCCACATTTGTAACATGCTGGCTTCGCACTGCACTCATTGGCATAATGCCCTACCTTGCCACACTTATAACACACATTAGACCCCATCCGGCATTCTCCACCGTGAGTCTTTCCACTTTGCTACAAACCTCAGAACTCCTACTCCACTTACACTCGCCACCATGCATCTTTCCGCAGGTCTTACACGATCTCTTCTCCCACACTTTCTGCTTCTCATCTTTGGAGTTTCATAACTGAGTACCGGGTCGCTTAACAGGAGCAACCCACTTCTTATCTTTCTTTTCTTCTTCCACCACTGCGTCATCCGCAGCCAGGTCTGCATAAACCACCTCTGCGAGCTCGACAGCAGAGTCAGAGGTAGCAGGTTTACTCGTCCTGACTAGCACGCAGACTTTATGTGGCAATCCCCTCACATAACATTTGATTCTCTTGGCCTTAGTGTTAACCATATCGGGTACCAACCTAGACATTCGATTGAACTCGGTGGTGTACTCACGATGTGTCATTGTCCCAGCTTTCAAGTTCAGAAACTTCATCTCCGCCCTCTCAACCTCGGCGTCAGCACAGAACTTCTTCATCACTAACTCCTTCAGATCCTCCCACTTCATCGCTTTGATCTCTTCACGGGTCTTCCTCTGCTCCACACTCTCCCACCAATACAAAGCCTCATCCTCGAATGATTGAGTAGCATAACCTACCGCTTGGTCGGGACGGCACTCGCTAATGCGGATAATTTTATCCATGGCGGTTATCCATTTAAGAGTAGTGATTGCGTCTCCTAAACCAGTCAGCTTAGGCGGGTCACAACTTTTGAAGGACTTATAGTTGCAACCGCCTCAGCCCCTCTTCCTATCATCAACTTTCACAGACCGTACCTCACTTGAATCACCCTTTTCCCTCTCATCATCTTTCCTACCATTACCACCTGCCCCTTCAGCAGTTCTTTCACGGCTTCCAGCAGACCCTCCAGGAGTTATATTCTTCACAGCAGTAGCTACGGTTTGAACAATAGCTGCTTGAATCACGGGATCCAGTTGGACTCCTTCGTTGTTCTCCGGGTTTCTTCCAACTGTGCTTCCTTCAACTTCGGTGTTGGAAGCTGTCTCTACCGAAGGTCGTTGGGCACGACGAGGCCTGCCGCGTCTTCGCCCTCCCGCTTCCACATCTCCTCCTGTACCAGCCATCGTATTCTAAAAAAAGGGAAAACACAAACGTCATCACTTAAGGAACTATTTAGTACAAGGATAGTAAGGCTAACAGGTAATAACAGTGGCCAATTGTGATTAGCTGATCACGTTACTTTCCGTGTCCTATACACTTCCCCCTATGAGTCTATTTGTGCTGGTTCTATTCTAAACAGTTAATCAATCAAATAATCCTATCCCTAACATTCACATATCCTTTATTTAGCAATCAAGCTAACATTAACATACATATTTATCCATACACTTTACCGTTACTTAACCAAAGATCAACAACAAATAGTCAACAGATCTTAGATCCGCAATTAAACCTTCGTTTCTTAACCAAATATCACGATTTTGGTATCAACGGAATCGTCTGACCAGCGCCTACAAACCCCAACCATCAAATCGGCCTAACATCGATGTTTAAGGGGTGCGATTTAGGCATATAGGTTACGGGTTTACTTAGGTTTACAATTAACCCATCAAATGTTAACCAATTTCCATAAGATTTGTTGTTTTGGATTCGTTTATAACAAACTAACACAGATCTATGATTTCCTTAATCAAACCGAACCTATATGAATGATTTCTAAATATAAACGTACCTTAGACGAGTCGGTATTCGAACACGAGTTGGTCTTTGATGTTGTTTTGGTTCGTCACAACGATCTAGCACCAACAATCTTGGGTTTCGACTTCGGATCTTGGTTCGGGTTATAGGATGGTTTGTGTGTTTTCCAAGGTGTAGGCTATGGTGTAGAGAATGGATAAAAATGGAAAGGTTTAGGGTTTAAGGGGTATTTATACTCCCTTAAGCCCATGGACCTAAGGCCCATTCCATTCCTTATTTTCCATCTTCTAAAGTCTATGCCCACCTTCTATTAATTTATTTATTTAAACCGACACACGACACTTTATAGAATGAACGAAATTTATTTTATTAATTCTTATCAAAAGCAGGATGTTACATCGCTAGTAAAAATCTGAGCGTTCCGGTATTGGGTCAACACAAATTTTGTCGATTTCGTTTACATTTGTTATGGTACTAGAACTAAAATAAAGTTCGGTATAACCCAGGTGTGGGTAAACCCGAGCGTTGTCGATACTGAACGTTGAGCGGTGTCATTAAAACCCGAACATGATCATCAGTCCCAGACGTTGTGTTGGTGAGTCGACGCAAATTCAGTAAAACAAAATTTTTGTTACAAATTTGAAAAAAGAAAAGACAAACATTTAATCAATAAAACAAAAATGGTAAATAAAAAAAAGTTGTTGGACCATTGAGGTGGTGCCACCAACCTTCGATTTTGGCTGGATTTGACCATTGACCGATTAATCTAAAATTAATCAGTGAAGTGAGGACTAGAGATTAATTGAAGATTAATCGACGCCTAATCTGGATTTTTACAACACTGATTAGTAGAGATGTTTAAAAAGTTTGTGGATCACAACTTGCTTGAAAACAGCTCGACTTGAAAATAGCTTGATTCTAAAAATTTTCTTTAGAGTAGAAATAGATGGCTAAGTGTGCTACGTGTGTGGCCGTTAAAAAAAATACATATAAAAAAAAGAAAAAACAAAATACATGGGGCCGTGAGTTTCTTGTGGGCTTTGAATATTGATAACTGGGCTTTAAGTTTAAGCAACGAAACGAACACAGCACAGTGTTTGAAGTTGAAGACCGAAAAACCGCCATTAAACCCTAGCAGTCGGAGTAAAGTCATCGGCGTACGGAAAATGGAAGACGACGAACCTCTTAACACTACGGAAGATACTAACAACAACAATAATAATAATAACAATAATAATAATAATAACAATAATAATAATAATAATAATAATAATAATAATAATAAAGAAGCCTTGGAAACCGAAGTTGCTCCGGCTCTCATCTCCGACCACCCTGCTCACCACTCCGTCGCTGTCGCCGTTGGATGTGACCTCCGTGTGTTCGATCTCCGGTAACTTTTTTAATCAGTTGATATCAATTTCTGTTATTAGTTAAGGTTTCAGCATCTCAATGAAGGAGAGTATGTGAGGTGATATGATAAAACATAAACAAAAATTGACACTTTGTTTTTTTTTTTTTTTTTTTTTTTTGTAAAAATCAACTTTCGGTTCGGTTTTGGTTTTGCATAGATAGAAACAGAAATAACTGAACTTAACAGAATTTTATAAATTTTCATTTTTTTTTATTTTAAGTAATTTATTGGAATTTAATAAACATGTAATTTAAATATATTAGCCTAAATGTGTAATAATCAATTGATTATAAATTAGGAAAAAGATTTAGCCTATAAATTTTTTTTTGAGCCAAAATTTTGTTTTCATCTCAAAATTTTCAAGCTCAAATGACAAACTCGAAAAGCCGAAACTGAACAATTTTAAAAATTCAATAACCAAAATTTCGTTTTAGCCCACAACCGACCCAAGCCATACAGTTAAATTGTGCAATCCCCTAGTAAATCTGAAGTCATCTAGTTCTACAGGGATGGCAATGGGCCGGGTATTGGTAATCACATGCCCATACCCATATGTAAAACAGTGTCCCATACCCGCCCCATTACCTGTCATATATCGGGTATACTTGTTAGTTGTTAGTTTGTTAAAAAATTAGTCAGTATTTTCAAGTACATTTTTTTAACATTATAAATCTATTATACCTTTTATTCGTATAGCAACTATATAATATGAGACGCTATATATTTATAAGCGTTACAATAAATAAATAATATCGTTATAATTTTTATATATTATTATATATATATACTTTACAACCTACAAAATATAAAGATTATCAATAACTAAATATTTTGTTAAGAAAACATTTTTTTTTATCTATGAACCTATTAAAATGAAGTATTAATAGACAATGGTTAAAGCCTTAAAGGAAAACAAAAAAAAAACTAAAAAATTTTTGGGGATATGTTTTGGGTAAATGAGTGTGTGTTTTCGTGTAATCGGACCGGATATCATCTAATTCCCATACCTGGCCCTTGCCCGTCGGGTTTCGGGTATACCCGCCTCATTTGCTTCAGGTTTTGGGTATACCCATCGGGCTCCGGCTTTTTTGCCATCCCTAAGTTCTACAAGTTTAGTATCAACCATTCAGTGAAAATGATACTTTTGCACTTGATATGTTTATATAACCAAAAATTAATCTACTTTCTGGATTTGAAAATCTTTTTAATTTGTTTACAGGCAAGGCGGTCCAGTAACCTTATGGGCGGAGTCAAATGAGGTTTTTAATCATAAGGAGTCTATCAGAGCAATCCGATATGGCGCAAAGGGTAAAATCCTTGTGTCGGCTGGAGACGATAAAGTAGTTAAGATTTGGGCTACAGATTCATGGCGGTGCTTGTATTCTGTGTAAGTATATGCCACTTTAGTATGGATAAAAAATGTGTGCATTGTTCATTTTGATATTATCCAATCACCTCTATGTTGACCGTTGTATGCTCGATTGCTAGTCATGCTGTTATCTTTTAACTTGTTTTTCATTTTTATTGATTAACTTTAATCTTAAAAGGCCAACCGAAAAGAAAGTGAGTGCAGTTGCCATAAGTGACAATGGCCAATTTGTTTGCTATGCTGATAAATTTGGAACTGTTTGGGTTGTTGAGTTGGACGAGTTTGTTGAAAATCAAGCATTAGTCCAGAAGAAGGGATCGCCACTTCTTTCCCACTACTGTAGTATCATTACTAGTCTGGTAAGTGGTTGATCTTGATTGTGTAGAACGCATGAACTATTTAAAAATACTAACAGAAATATCATTTTGCAGGAGTTTTCACCAGATGGGCGGTTCATCATTACTGCTGACCGTGATTTCAAAATTCGTGTAACTTATCATAACCTTGTTCTCATTTTATAGCCAGTAAAATTACACATGTTTTAAATGTGCTTCTCTTCTTTTCTATATCACAGGTCTCTGTGTTCCCGAAGAAACCTTTAAATGGAGCTCATGAAATACAAAGTTATTGCCTTGGCCATATGGAGTGAGTTTCTTGAAATCACATATTTTATGCTTTTAGTAATACAGAAGAATACCCTTTATAGATTAAAATTAAACATAGCTAAAAAGCTTTATAGTTTTAGTTCAATGAGAGTTCACATTAAATCAGACATGTTTTAAAAGTGTTGGTCTCCTGCTCTAATGATTAAATTGAGTTTGTTATTATTATGCTGTCAACTTTACACCAGTTGTGTTGCATCTATGGCAGATTTGTGTCGTGTTTAGCTTTTGTTTACAATCAGGATTGTCCACACGGGTATTTAGTCTCTGGAAGTGGCGATGCAACAGTAAGAAATATTATAACGTTAATTTTTTAATAGCTTTGATTGATATATTTTAATCCCTGCCTGATAACTTTGACACTCTTGTGCTTTAGGTTCGTTTGTGGGATTATGCATCTGGGTTGCTTCTTCATACATGTGATGTTGGATCACAGGTTTCTCATTTTCCTGTCAATTTAACAGTTTTGAGTAATATAACAGCAGTTACTTCCAGACTTCTGATTTTATACATGATTTGTAAAATTATATTGGTTGATTACAGGTAGCAAATCAAGAAGCTAATGGGGCAGAAAGCAATCATTATGCAGTTACAGATCTGTGTACCACATCTGATGGTTCATCAATCTGTGTAGCTGTTCAAAGGTAAAGTCTTGTGATCTTCAGTTATTTCTTTGTTCTATGATGTGCTTGAACACTCTAATGTTGTAATTTTAAAATGCAGCGTTCCAGGAATATTGTTGTTGAGTTCTGATCTTTCTGCTAAAACTCTTTCTGTTATAAGGGTAAGTAACTGCAACTTTGAATATCGAAGAGTGACATATATTTTAAGGAATTATGTATAACACGTATTTTAAAACTTTTGGCCTTGAATTTGCAGGTGGTGTCTATTATTGAAGAAGACTTTATACCTACAAGTTTAGGGACTTCATTAACATCTGATTTTCTATGGATGGTGATGGGTGTTTCTAACTTACCCGGTTTTAATGCTTCATCATTGGCTCGGGTGCGTTTAATCACAGGTTTAACAAAACACAATTCAGAATCTGGTGACAGTCCTAACTTATTGGAAGATAAGCAAGTCCCATGTGGAGAACAACTGTTGCAACATCTGCAGGGAAGCTTGTCTATTGACAAGGATGTTTTCTCAGCAGCTGCAGAAGCTGTGAAAACATCGATGCGTAATTTGTTGATTAAGAAACAGTATTCGTCAGAGAGACGGGAGTTTAGAAAACGAGGCCGAAACGATAAGAAGGGCAAAAGATAACCTTTCTCTCTATAAGAAAGTTTTGAATTCATATGCAGGCCTTTCTATAGTCTTCCTTGTATTAATGATTGAATTTTTAAGCTTATATTTTTTATTTCTCTAACTGTATGATCATGTATGTGACTTTGTTTTAAGTTATAATGATAGACTATGATTAAAGCATCAAATAAATCGTGAACATGGTTTGAGATATACGTAAGAAAGTATATGTGACAACTTATATCAGAGCATGATTATGGTTTTCGTATTAGTTGATTGATTATAAATGGTAATTAATCAAACTTTTTATATTTGTAAATTGGTATTATAAATAGTTATTCCAATGAAATTTTATTTTATTAAAAAGTAGTTTTTACATCAATATAGAAGGCGTTTGGGAATTTAAAAATAAACCTGATTCTAATAGAGTAATAGCACATCATTCTTTTAAAACCAACCAATATAAAAAATGAATTAATGATGTTTACTTGGCTTCTTTCATGTAAAACCAAAAATAAACTTGTCTATCTAGTGCAAAAGCAGAGCATTGTTCTATGTAGTTATGATCTAACTGCAGTACAACAGAAACCATCCACAAAGATAGAGCAAAACAAGATACGAACCCTCCCCAAAGCACTGCGTCATTGGCAGCTACGAACTATGAAATCCTTGGCATGCCTTCAACCCAATAGCCTACTTCCTGAAGAAACACCATGCAACATTTAAAAAAGATTCAATATATGCTACATAACACTAAAATCAAGCATTTACTAAATTACATAACTTTAAAATTGTATAATATATCTAGCCAATTTTCCACAGAATTAAAATTAAAACCATAAAACTAGTCACACTTTTGACGGTACATTAGACATGCAACTAGCATCACATTTCCAGTAAACTATGTGCATAGTTCAAAAGTAGCATTTTGTTCGATAATCATTAATCAACAGCCATACTTATGCAACCATATGAAAGTTTTGTACTGTGATGTGAGACAAAGAACACCTAGACTCAAGTAAGTATGCACTTACACGTAGCCTAGTGATACAAGAACTGCTATAACAAGCTTTTTGCATTAACTTATTGTGGTTTTACTTATGGAAGATCAAATATATGAGATTTTCTCAGGCTTATACCAAATTAATGTCTACACCACAAAAACATACGGATGACGGATCAAAAAGAGATGCAAGAGAACTTATACAGAATCGTAGAGACTGGCTTATTGACAAGTATTCAATGGAGAGTCAAAGTCAAGGGTCATAGTCAAAGGCTTGATTTGGGGAGTTAAGGTCAAGGGGTTAAATAATGGGGAAGTTTCCAACACTTATTTAGAATAAATGGGCCTATGGTCATATCTTTAGGGTAGTCTTGTTTTAATTTGACTATCAAGTTATGTTTGTATTGGAGAATGCCCCTCTTGAATCGGGCCAACAATGGTACTTTTTCAATGAAATCATTCGTTGATTTTCCGGTATCTAACACTTATCCTAGATGGCGCTTTTCAAATACTAGTATGATGCTGAAAATACAATTTCAACATAAAAAAAACTAGGTTACCAAGTTAGAAAGTTTTCCTCAAAAGTCAAACAAATATATAATTACCATAATCATAAGAGATCAGAGACCCAAACCTGGGAATGAGATCATGCATGCTTAAACATTTTCATGCTAAGCCAATAAAAGTATACAGAAACCACAAGCACAGGGAGTGTCAAAGGCACCAAGAAGCAATAATACCTGTTGCAGCGAATAATAGCAGAATCAGATACACATTTTTGAAGATATTAGTAACGTAAGGCCTTCGTTCTACCACATTTACCTAAAGGTGTATAATGAAATACAATTTGAAGTTTCAACTTTGAACATTAATACCTATCATTTTGTATTGCAAAGATAATTGCATTATCAGAAGGAGAAAGCAGCTTTGATATAACTGCAGTATAGAGGAAACCACCCAAGAGAGTAAAGCCAAATATTATGAAGAATCCTCCCCAATAAACTCTCTCATTGGCAGTTATGAATTGCGAAATCATTGGCATGCCTGAATAACTGAGACTACATCTGCCAACAGTCTACTACCTGAAGAAACACCAAACAACATTGAAAATGATTCGATATAGGTTACAATTTACTATAATCAAGCAAACTTTTCAGCTGCTTCTTTTATGTAACTACCACATCAGTTTCAAGATAGATGAAATGTTTAGCTTTACCCAAATTTTAATCTAAATTTTCCATTTGACCTCTTAACCAAATACAAAATAGTGAATTTGATGAACAAAAGTCCCTATTTTCTCACTGAGGAATATTCAATAAACAATAAACATTTTCAGTAAACTGTGTGCATAGTCAAAAGAAGCATTTTATTTTGGGACGGATGGAATATAAACTTATGCCAACAACCATATTTCAATAGTTAAGCAATAGGAAGAAAAATTATATTATGATGTGGCATACGAAAATATACTCGACTGCTACTAGTCAACTCAAAAGTGATGATGCACTTACATGTAGCCTAAAGAGTCGTGGTGACTCAACTATTAATAATATAAGAAGCTTTTTGCATCACTATATTATGGATTTACTTCAAGTACGTGAAGAAAGTTAAAAATATAGAAACTGTGATTTCTCAAGCTATGAATGTCCTTACCGCATAAATATACGGATTACGGTATATAACTTAGTGAAAATTCAATGAACAAATATTTAAAATCCACATTCAGTCAAGTGAAAAATCTACTTAATGAGCATTATGAAACAATCACATAAAAATTAATATGACACTAGTCTACATACATACAACACTATATATACAGGGCCGGCTCAACGTCCTTGGAGGCCTAAAACTAGATAAAATGTTGAGGCCTTTTATTTTATTTTCTTTATGCGTATAACGCTAGAGTATACAAGAATTATAGAATATGGATGATATGTCGTGATAATGGATATGAAGCAATCATCCTAAGCTTGTGGCTTATCATTGATTTACTAATTCTAAAAGAACTCTACTTCCAAATCTCATAACACATAACTCTTATTGAAGATTGAGGCCCTATAAATCTGGAGGCCTAAAGTCATTGCTTCATTTAGCTTACCCACGAGACGGCCCTGTATATATAGTACTATTTCTTTGAGTTTAAGTTAGGGTTTAAGCAAGGATAAATATAGATTAAGGTATAGGCAACAAACCATAACTTATAGCTACAATTTCATTTCAACACTTGCATATTACAGCTTTTAAGTCAAGTTTCAACTCAACTCAAAATAAATAAATATATAATTAGTCACATTTATGCCTCAACTCGATCAAAATTAGGCAAACCAGAACACTGTACAACTACGGATGCATAAATTACATGTTATTGTAGACGAACAAGCTCTGCAACAATAGTGAGTGAAACCTTTAATAATTGATTTTTGCAAACCTAATTGAATAGAATAAGTAGAATTAATGAATAATACAATACCTGATTAAAGGAAAGGAAGGAGAACTCACTCACAGGAGGTTTGGTGACCAAGATAGAAGAAGGTGATTGGCGATGCCTGATGGATGTCCGTTGGGCTTTACGGCCCAAAATAATGGGCCTGTTAGAGAGTTTCTAAATATTATGTGTGTGGGTAGAGGTCCACAAATTGGTTAACCTGTTGATTTGATAACCGGTTTTATTTTTTTTCGAGAAATAACCGGTTAGAGCGGTTTTTTGGGTAGGACAGTAGCCGGTCGGTTAGAGAATCGATTTTGATCGGTTAACCGGTTAATAACCGGAAAAGGCTGGATTTTTAATAAAATGATAATTAAAAACCGGTTAAGCGATTTATAACCGGTTTTGAAATCAATAATACAAACCGGCGGTTAAGATCGGTTAGTAACCGGTTAGGATTGGACCGATTAATAACCGGTTACAAAATCGGTTAGAAACTGGTTTATGTGTGCACTTGTGTGGGTTTACTAATTACTAGTTTTAAGGCTAAATTACAAATTGTGTCCATTGTATTTAGAGGTAAAATTGTAATTTGCACTCATGTAGTCAACATCAAAATACAGGATGTCATCCATATTTTATTTTCTGACAAACCGTGCCCTGACGATTGCACAATGGGACACTTTGTCAAGTTGGCAGGCAGTTTAATTCAAATGAAAAAGCCATTATACACCGGACACCACCAGAATTCCCAAACTTGATGTGCTTTGCTGTTCAAAAGGGGGTTGCGGCACAGCTTGTTGCCCGTTTACCTGCCACTTTATTGTAATCGTTTTATAGTAAATTATATAAAACTTCGATTTTCGTTAAGATTCTCATCCAAACCTATAAACTCGTTTCCACATATTAGTCGTTAAACCAATTTTTTTTCTTTGAATCCCTCAACCCCAAGAATAAAATATAGTTCTTTTAGGTTTTGTGTTTTCCTTCCAAACAACCAATCATGAACTCTTTCGGATTCAAGATCTCCAATCATCTTTTCTTTTTTCTTGTTTAATCGCAAAAGAAGGACGAAAGAAACCACCACCACACCACTACTATCGTCAAATTTCTTCATCTTTATAAAATAAAATAGTTATTTTCTACTCACGCAGTCTTATTAGTTCTCAAAAAATCGTCATAAGCATAACATTTACATCAAATTCTAATTTAAACAATTAATTGAAACCCTAGGAGGGTACATATCCATTGATATGTGCATATATAATTTAATTATCTTTTAAGACATATATATAGAGACAGGATATATTGCTTAACAAATTCAATAGTTTTGTAACAAACTCAATACTTCACCTGGATTATCATAAATTCGACCAAAATAAAAAAGGTAAGAGAGGTTTATTGTCAAGTTTCAGAGAAATCATGAAAGTATTTATAAATTTTATCTAACAATTTGTAAAATAAAATTATCAGTCCCTATTTTTTGTAGCTTATTAGTCGACACCCATTCAATCTTTTTAATTCAAAAACTTCATTCTCTACATCCAATACCTAGCACCCATAATCATTTTGATTCAAGCTTCAAGTTAATATGACATATAATGATATGATCCTCCTTTAATCTATCGTCACCAATGATTCATTTAACTTCAACAATTGATTTTTAATCAAAAGTTTAGTAGATGTTCATGTTGTAATCTAAATTAATTTTTTTGTGAAATAAGACATACAATTATATAAAATTGTTTTACAATTTGCAAAGTTTGCACAACTCATTTGATAAATAATCGACCGAACCGGCTCTATCACAGAACCAATTAGCAAGAATCGACTTTACCGGTTTACTATAATAATGTATGGTTCCTATTCTACTTTTATACTTGTAGCCATTTTTTGTTCCGGTTCTAATTCCGACTCAGTTCTCGCGGTTCCAAATGTTGCACACTGCCCTCAAGCCCGACCTAGACCCCATGCAGGGTTCGGCCGGTGTCTAGGACACGTTTCCGGCCAAATGATCCTCCGGTGAAAAGAATATTAAAGTGAAAGGAAAAGATTAAAGTTTTTATAGCATAGAGAATTGTCTGGTTTATTTAGAAAGATGAAGAAGATGAACTTAATAAAATAAATTATATAAACTAGGCCTAGAGAGCTATTGACATTTGACAGGTCATTGTTTGATTCAATCCAAATCTCAAAGTAGTCATATTATTATTTTTATACTTTTAAACTTTTAAAAGTTTTTTTTTCTTACTTTGAAGTATACACTTGTTTTTATTAATTTATGATTATTTGTTTTAATTAGATAATTTTCTAGTAAAAGTTTTGGTTTAAGTATCATATAATTGAATAGGAATTTGGATTTTGATGATTTAATTTATTGGTGTTAAGTGCTAAATTATTAAACAAGTTATTATTTTATAATTGTAAGGCTTATTTTTCATATTTGTTTTGTGCATTTAAAATCTCGGAGTCGGCCCTGACTACGCTAGATATGATCTATGGAGAAAGTTAATTGCGTCATATGTGATTTAGGAAAAGTACGAAAAGTCAACGACTATGTTATGAATTATATGGAAACTATTTAAAAAATACTTTTGACAAATGTTAAGGAATGCCCATTTACCAATCTTGATTTAAAAAATAAAAACAAGAAAAGGGCTTTTAAAAGTCAAGTGGCAAAATAAAAACTATATATTTATTTATTAGTATTAGGATAAAATATAACGTGTAGAAACTTGCCTGAACGTTCCCCATGCTGACTTTGTTTGTTTCCACCATTGAACTTTGAATTTAAAATTTGGATGCCCAAACCCTCTGTTTCCACATCTCTTTCGATCACCACATACGATTAATAGCTCCTTCCGATCGTCATCACTCAGGTAACATAACACGATAACTAACTTTTATCGTTTATGTTAATTCGTTTAAATGGTAGTATTGTTTTCATACTTGCCTGTTTCTGATTGATGATGTTATTTTTATTATATGAAGTTGATGGTATTTTCTTAATGCTATGTTCGTTCTATTATTTGTTGTAATACTAATTAGTTACCGAACTGTCCTTTGACCTGTATGCAAGGTCACAAGGATGGACTCTTGGAGTGCAAGAAAAGTTTAACTAAAGCCTTAAAAGGGTTATAGATAATCATTAAGTTATGGTATAATCAGTGGTGAAGTTTGGACTGAGGCACCGGGGGGCCGAGCTCAAAATGCATACAAAATTTCACAAACGAGGGGGGCCGGGCTCAAAATTTCGGCCGAAAAAGGCTAAACTTACACTACGTATAAGAATTTCGGCCGAAAACGGATAAATTTACATTACTGCGCAAAAAAACAAGGGGGGCGGGGCCACCCCGTGCCTCAATGAAGCTTCGCCCCTGGGTATAATCATATGTTTAAGTTAATTACTAGTATTAAACTCGCGCGATGCTGCGGCGATGACAATATGTTTAAACGATTTTTAGTAGTTACAAGACATGCAATAATCAGATCATAAAGATAACAAATATCAAACCAATATTAACAAATGATTAAAAAACATATTCTTTTTTGAACATATAATCAAATGTACATTTTTTCCCTTGAGTGAGACTTAGTCATTTTGTTGACATCTGTAAATAAATATAAAAATAAGTTGAATTCTCAAAAACTTTTTAAATGAAATAGCATAAAATACAATAATACATATGTGTACCTCTCTTAAAAAATAGTAGACAATAAAACTCGAAAAAATGGTTTCATAACCATCATTGTGTGTGTATATGATACATCAACCAGTGACGAATCAAGAATTTTTTCCCATGAGGTTCACTGTTCGGGGGGGGGGGGGGGGGATCAGGCAACCCCACTAATTACGTCGTAGATCTAGATCAGCCCTTGAAATCAACTTTCCCAAGACTCGTGTTTGCAATCTTCATAAACAACAAAAGATTTAATGTCCACCCAGAGCCAACCCGTTTGGGTTACAACCCGTGATAACTCGAACGTGTTTTAACCTATCAAAGTCGTTGATCGTTGACTAAAATCAACAAAAAATATTTAAAAAAAAATGATCGAAACTCACCAAAATTTATACTTCTTTTTAAATTGACACGAATTCATTTTATTTTATCCCATGCACATTATATTTGGTAAATCTTACATCGGAACGTCAACAAAAATAGATACGTCGTGATTGTAAAGTTGAAATTTATTAAAATTTATATATACAAAGATATAAAAGAAAAACAAAGAAAATATAGATGAATATATGGGTAAACTTAAGGGAGTGGAAGGATAATTATCAATTAAACTTACAAAAGTTGAATATAATTGAGGGGTTAAATTTGTAATTATATTTGAGGTTTATAAGTGTATATTTGAGTTGTACTATTATGCTTAATTGACTTGTACATTATCATAAACACCTCAAAAAAAATAAAATTTACATTGAAACGTCGATAAAATTAAGCACGTTGCAATGGTAAAGTCGGTTTTTTTTTAACACGTAATATATTAAAAGATATAGAAGAAATAAAAATTTTAAATGAATATGTCAAATAAGTGGGTAAAGTTAAGGGGGTTTATTTGTAACTACTTGATAAATTGACAAAGTTTTGTTGAAGTTAAAGGATCATAATTGTAAATACTTTCAAAACTAAATATTTGTAACCGTATATGATGTGTAAAATACTATACTAACCCTAAAATTTCAATCTTGTATGCATTAGTGATTGTTTATTATGCATTAGTGATTGTACATCTTAAAATTTAAGAGGTCATTCACTTATGCATTATATATAATAGAGATAGAGATATATTATTAGTATTAGTTAGAGGATAAGTGATAGGGATCCTTGTTATAGTCTATTGAGTCTATGATAGGGATTATTGTAATGAAGTTTTAAGTTATCTTCTTGCTTAACAGAATTGGAGAGTTCATTCCAAAACTAATCGTTTTTTACTCAAATACGGTTATATCAACTCATCCCCTTGATTACTATGATCTGGGTCGATGGGCATCCTTTGGTCCGTTGAGTGTTTTTAGTCGATCATTTCTTTTTTCCTTTTCGGTTTCCTTATGTTGCTCTGTTGGTCACTGGTCAGGGCATGCTAATTAATAGAAAAGTGGACAAGGCTTTTGAAACTTTTAAGAAGCAGCTTGCACTACTTTAAAAATGAATCCACCCTCATTATCTAAGAGGAAAAGGGATCAAAGTTTTCTTGACGATGAACCCGAATCATCATCTAAAAGGCCAAAGAATGACGTCTTCATCAATTACTCGTTTCAAGATATTGGCAATACCTTCATTAGTCACCTTCGGTCAGCGCTTATTCGCAACAGTTTTACCACATCCGACCACACCATGCTCCCTGTTGGTCAAGATATGCGTATAGAACTGTTAAAAGCTATTGAGGAATCTGAGATGTATGTTGTTGTATTCTCTCCTGGTTACGCTTCTTGTAGAAGGTGCCTCGATGAGCTGGTCGATATCATGGACAACTTCAACAAGTTTGATGAACGGAAAGTTATTCCGGTATTTTATAAGGTGGAGCCGTCTGATGTTAGAAGTCAAAAAGGTCCCTTCATTGAAGCTTTCCAAGCTCACCAGACCAACACTAACTTAGATCCACATAGAGTTCAAGAATGGAGACAAGCCCTCAAAGATGTCAGTCAGTTGTCTGGTCTTACCTTGCAAAATGGGTAATTTTCTTCACCCTTGCCTTTAGTTGTTGTTACAAATAAGTTTTAGTTCCTGTGTAGTAAATAAAATGATAAAGACCAATATGGCCTATGTATTTTCCCAAAAAAAAAAAATTCGCGTTTCTATGTTTGAAATATTTTGACTAAATAGTGCTTTTAAACTGAAATGCCACTAAATTTGAACTTATGTTGTCTACACATTAATATTTTATTACTGAAGTATGCTAGTAAAACCGTAAAATTCACGGTCTATAATTTTACAACGTAAAGGTAAAAGACAGGAAACCCGAGTCCTGCAACTTACAAGTATTAAGTGCATTTAATCAGTACAAAAATCTAATGCACAAGTAAATGTGAAACTAGTACAAGCATTTCAAAGGAAAACGTTTGAATAAAAAAACCTCAAGTATCTATTTAATACGCGTGAAAAAAATTATATAACTTGAATCGATTATAGGTAGTCGAAAGAATTTATCTTACAAGTAACAGAAACAACTTAGGAAAAGAAATAATCGTTCAACACAAAGTGTTTTCTCAATTTTTTAAAAGCATAGAGCAAGTGTATGTCATTGTAAAGGTTGATGTGTTACGCAAGTTTATATTCATCAGTAACAACATTGACTGAAAGTAATTAATAGGTCAGGGCATGCTGTTTTTAAAGATGATTCATATATACAAGGAAATTGATGAATTTCTCTCTGAAATTTTGCAGGGACGAGGCGAAATTTGTATTGAAAGTTGTAGAAGAACTTGAGAAGATGCAAAGACCACAAGAGTTGCATGTTACAGACCACCCTGTTGGGATAGGATCTCAAGCAGAAGAGCTCATCTCAACATTACGGTTAGACCAAAAAGATCGTGTTTTGGTTGTTGCAGTTTTTGGCATAAGTAGAATAGGTAAGACGACTATTGTAAAAGAGGCGTTTAACAGAATTGCTCCAAGTTTTGATCTTAGTTGTTTTCTTGCGGATATTCATCACATCTGCCAGATTCCAAATTGGAAGGTTAAGTTGCCAAAGGCGCTCATATCTTGTCTAACTCATGAAAATAGGTTCATAATCATGAGTAATCATAATGAAGCCGTTTCAAAGATAAGAAGGTTGGTAAGTTGTCGAAAAGTTCTTTTGGTCCTGGATGATGTTGATAACTTTCAGCAGGTGGAATCGTTAGGTATTTGTCCTAAATGGTTCTATGAAGGAAGTAGAATAATTGTGACAACGAGGGATAAACGGTCCCTTGGTAACATACAATATGTACCGTACCATACAATGTTGTTAAACAGAAGGGAATCTTTCAACCTCTTCACTCGGCTTATGTTTGTAGGAGACAGCCATGTTAACCCAAAGTTTATAAAAGAAGTTGTGAGTCGTGCTGGAGGGCTTCCCTTGGTTCTTAAGGTGTGGAGTAGCCATTTTAAACAGTATGAAAGGGAACAATGGCCAAGCATATTGGAGACACTGAAAGGAATCCCGCATGGTGATGTTCAAAAGCAGCTCCAGTTGAGCTATGATTCACTTACTCCAAGACTCAAGAAGTTGTTTCTCGATATTGTTTGTTTCTTTAATGTTGCTTTTGATGATGAAACGAATGATATGGATTTACTTGTCACGGCATTAAAGGATGAAGACTCAAGATTCTTCCCAAATAATGAAATTCAATATTTAGTTGATAACAGTCTTGTTGAAATAACATCAAACAACCAATTTATGATGCATCGTGCGATTAGGGAAATGGGACTAGAAATTGTCTGACAAGAAAATGAAGATGAGCCCGGTCAACGTACTAGATTGTCAGATCCGAGGGATGTGATGCGGGTACTGACAGAATGTTCGGTATGATATCTTTGTGTATATGATATTATATGTACATTAGCCAAACACTTACTAGCTATAACTCTCTTTCTTCATATTTTTAACAGGGAACAGATACAGTTGAAAGCATTTCAGTGGCATTCTTAAAGGACACGCACGATGTAACTCTGAATGCTTTTGGAAAGATGAGCAATTTGAGGTTGATTTATGTGTGGATTGATGGCTATGCTCATAGTTTATCTTTCCATGATGAAACGGCTCACTTATGTTTCAAAAAGTTGAAATACATGCACTGGATTCGCTTCCCTTTTAAAAGCTTGGACAATTTTGATATGTGCAATGTTGTGGTTCTAACTTTGACAGAGAGCAGATTGGAAACACTTTGGGAAGGAATCAAGGTATGACTTTGTCATTTTCCCATGCCCTTGGTTATACTTATTTGCATATTTCAACATATTCTTATCTATTAAAAATTAGAACAATAGAACATAGTTTATAGTAAATTAAATTGGACTAACGGGAAAATTGGAGCTCAGCAAACCAAATGTTACAAAAACTTCAAAATGATTTAGATATAAGTAAATATCAGACCATTTTGTATATAATAAAATATAGATGATAGTCAATTGTAATATTGCTCATTATACATAGAGACCCAATGTGACCCTGTTCTACACATTATACAATGCAATCATTCCCTGGTTTTACGATAGGGAAACAAGCCAAGTTGCTCGTGAGCTACTTGAGATCAATTCGCTAAGCTTGAATCGAGTTGAGCTTAAACGAGTTCGAGCCTGAATGATATACAAATGTTATAATGCAGTGTTATATGTATTTATTTATGTGTTTCTAGAGTCTGAAGAAGCTAAGGATTCTCGATGTGAGTCGTTCATACTCATTAACCAAGACTGGCAATTTGTCTGGACTTGAGAATCTTGAGGAACTGTACTTTCATGATTGCGGTCGCTTAAGAGAGTTGCACAGCTCTATTGGTGATCTTCAAAAACTTGCCATCTTGGATTTAAGGTCAATCAGACCGTTAAAGAGGATCCCTTGGGAAATTATGGGCAAGCTAACATCCCTACAAAAACTCATTCTCGGTAACGTACATGGTCCCAGACCTAAATTAGATTTTGAGGAGGTTCATGAGCCTTTGCTGTACTCTTTACAGAAATGCCCCATAACAAAACTAAGTCTTTTTGGATGCAACCTATCAGGTGGAGTTGTAAGCCTACCATGGTTAAAACACTTTAACTTATGGGATTCCAATTACTCTAGCCATCCTGATAGCCTTCTCCAACTCCATCAATTGAACACAATAGAGTTTCAATATTGTAGCCACATACAATCGATTCCAAACCTTCCTCGGACCGTTACATCCATTAAAGTATATGGATGTGGAAGTCTGGTGAATCTTCCTTGTAACATTTCCAAGTTAAAACCTCTAACAACACTTCACTTTAGAGACTGCCCCAAACTTGGAAGTGAAGACCCTCAGTTTCTCATGAAGGTCACGGGACTAACAAACTTGGGTGTTTTAAAAATGGAAAATTGTGGTGTCTCCCATGTAACCAGCGAGATCGGGAATTTGGTGTTATTAAAAAAACTAAACCTTTCAGACAATCCATTTTCTAGCCTTCCTGACACCTTAAGCAACCTTTCCCAACTGCTTTACCTCAACATAGAGAGTTGCGAGCAGCTAAGGCGGCTTCCAGTTCTTCCTTCAAACTTGACAAAAATAAATGCATGTTGGTGTCGTTCATTAGGTGCAATGTCGTCTGTCTCAATATGTACTAAAGCGTGCAAGGTATCATTTCCTTCCTAGCACATTAATTTTGTATCAACTGTTTTCTTTCATTTCCGTGTATTATATATGCTGCTTGCCTGCTTGTAACACACTTTCGTTTTCCCAACAACAGGAATCACTCTTCGGTAATGAGTTTATGATTATTCTCTCACGGGAGAAAAAGGCTCCTCAGTGGTGCAGTTATCAGAGCACGGGACACGTTTTATCTTTTGTAACACCGGTTCACCTGGCCAACATCCGTGGTATCATCTTATGTGCAAACATCTACCTAGATTTCTAAGAAAGCGATATTAGCATTGTTCCTAAAATATATAATAAAACAAATAACACAAGCCATCGTTTCAAAGCTTATGCAAGGCATCCTTCTACATCAGACGCGTTAAATAATTGCATGTGTGCCATGTTTTATCCACTTGATGATACAACACTTTTAGTGGAACCAGGTGACTCTGTGGCAGTGGTACTCAAACTTTCTCGAGGATCGGTTTTGGGTTGTGGGTTAGGTCTGATATATGAGAGTGATATGGTGGATTGTAATTTAGCTATTCAAACTATTACTGAACCAAATCCCCTCGGAGATAGCCGACAAGTGTCAATTCAATTGAATGTCATTTCCAACAATTCACATGGCAGTGATGATCTCTTTCAGATGAGGAAGATTATTCCCATTCAGATGATGAAGATGAGGTTTGGTATAAACATATATAAGTATTCCTCATTGTAAGATATATATGTGATTCATGAGGTGTCACATTTTTGTTTTTAGTTTTCATTCTAATTTCATATAGTTTTCAAGATATTAATTGGACTCTTGATATAACTTGTTGATTGAGCCTCTAATTGAACACTCAGTTTTCTCATAAATCTAATGTTTGTTTGACTGGTTGAAAAATTCTGGCTTTTATAGTTGTCTCTTTAATGAAAAATAAAGGTCAAAGTAGTACATATTTATGATACAGTTTTTTAGAAATAGATCATAAATATGTATGAATGATGTTTTTGACCAATAGAGCATATTATAGGGGAGTTTGCAAATTAAGTATTTATGAGACCGTAGGCATAATTTGAAGAACATGTAAACAGAGAAAGAAATTTGAATAATAATTCGAATCTATGGTCATGTAAGTGTTTTAAGACGTGACAAACAGATTCACAATTTCTTATTATGGATTAGTGAGTCTAACACAACAGCGAAATACGTGAGCCCACCTTCAAGCCATGGAGTTGAGACTACAAGGTACAAGGACCCCGAATTGACCTGTTTTACCCGTTCAACCTCTTTGACCAGTTAGGCAGTTATATACTAATTTTCACTTTGGACCAATGTTGTAAATGTAGATTTACAAAGTTAAGCGTGTGTAATTGTGATCTTGTATTGTTGAATAATAATATTATGTACAAGAGTGTTTATATACTAGACTATATTACAATTAGATCCCTCTACTATAATTATTGTAATATCTAATCTAACATGTCTAATATTCCCCCGCAAGCTGAGGCCGGGAAACGACCTGCAACTTGGATCTTAAAAACAAAAATTGATCTGTCGGCAACGGCTTAGTGAAGATGTCAGCAATATAATCATGAGTTAAGATGAATTGTACACGTAACCCCCCTCGAGCAAATTTTTCCCGGACAAAATGAAAATCTACTTCGTCATGTTTCGTTCGGGCATGAAAAACCGAGTTAGCCGAGAGATAAATAGCACCAAGATTGTCGCACCAAAGTGTAGGAGCGGACTTAGCAGAAATACCAAGCTCACGTGATAAGGCTTCAAGCCATGTAAGTTTAGCTACACTGTCAGCTATAGCTTTGTATTCCGATTCGGTAGATGACCGAGAAACGGTACATTGTTTGCGAGTCGTCCAAGAAATCAGATTAGACCCTAGGTAAACAGCAAAACCCTCGGTGGAGTAAGCTTGAAGATTATTCCAATGGGCATCAATGAATGCATGAAGAGTAGACCCAGAAGTGTGCCGAATAAGGAGACCATAAGCACACGTACCAGGAATATATCTGAGAATAAGTTTAACCGCTGAACAATGGTTCTCAGTAGGAGCATGCATGAACTGACATACGCGATTAACAACGAATGTGATATCCGGCCTTGACAAAGTAACATATTGCACGGCTCCAACTAACTGTCTGTATTTGACCGGATTAGAAAACAAGGAGATGTCGTCTAAAGATAACGGAACAGATGTGCTCATCGCGGAAGGAGCCGGTTTAGCTGTGGATAGATCAGCTCGTTGTAAAAGTTCCGGAATGTATTTCTTTGTGAAAGAATGATATATGAACCTTGTTTAACAATTTCCACTCCCAAATAATAATCGAGATCACTGAGGTCTTTAAGGGCAAATTTGGTACTAAGTTTAGCAATAATCTTGTTAATGGCATCCGAGTTGCTCCCAGTCACAATTATGTCATCCACATAATGTAGAAAATAGATAAGTGTACCAGACAATAAATTTTGGATGCATCATGCAATTAGAGAAATGGGACTAGAAATTGTCAGACAAGAAAATGAAGATGAGCCTGGACAACGTACTAACGAAAGGGATGTGATGCGTGTATTGACAGAATGTTCGGTATGATTTCTTTGTGTTTATGATATTATATGTACATTAGCTAACGCTTAAGTAGCTATAACTCTCTTTCTTCATATAATAACAGGGAACAGAATCAGTTGAAAGTATTACAATGACATTGTTAAAAAACATGCAGGACGTAAATTTGGATGCTTTTAAAAAGATGAGCAATTTGCAATGTCGTGGTTCTAAATTTAACAAAGAGCAAATTGGAAACTCTTTGGGAAGGAATCAAGGTATGATCTTGTCATTTTTATTTCCCATGCCCTTAGTTATACACATGTGAACCTATCTCAACATTTTCTTATCTATTACAAATTACAACACTAAAAGTCTAAAACAGAGTCCAGAGATAATTTGGACTAACATAAAAATAAAATATTGGATCTGAGCAAACCAAATGTTTCAAATATAAGTAAATGCATAGAAAAGGAAAATTGTGTATCATGTGGGGTCCTCCTCTCTTTTTTTTTTAATAATTCAAAATTTTATGTTATTTATCTATAGCTTTAAAAAGCAAGATGTCATATTTTATTACAAGCTGATTTTTTAAAATTTTAGTATGTATTATTTTGTATATGTTTCAATGATTATTTAAAACATATTAATAATGAATTTTGTAAAGACGAGGTTAATAAGAGTACATTATCCTAGGGGTGTAAATATTAAACCATCTTGTAACTAACAAAATATAGATGATAGTCGATTGTAATATTGCTCTCTATATAGAGACCAGTGTAACTCTATTCTAAACATGATACAATGCAGTCATTCCCTGGTTTTATGGTAAAAAAACCAAGCCGCTCGTAAGTTACTTGAGATCAACTCGCTAAACTTGAATTAAATCGAGCTTAAACAAGCTCGAGCCTGAAAATAAGCTTGTTTAATAAATGAGCCTGAGCTCACGAGCCTATTGTTTTTATATTCTTTATTTAATACACACACACACAATAATAATTATTATTTGGCGAGCCTGAGCTCTCCTCGATTAAACGAGCCAACCTCAAGCCTACATGCACTCGAGCTTGGCTTTTTGTTAGTTTATGGAATTAACACGCGCTCGCTAAAAACTTTAACTGAGCCGAGTTTAAACGAGCTCAGCCCGAGTCCGATCTTGTTTAATAAACGAGCCGAGTGTGAGCTTGGTTTTCTGTTTGCTTATAGGATTAACTAAGGGTATTGATTTAATTAAACTAAAACTATTGATTTTGTTAGTTTATTGCAACTCCTTAATTAATTCATCATGAGATTAATTGTTTTCCATTTCTATCAAAACAATTTATTAGGGGAAAAAAACTCAATTTATTAGGCGATATCTTAAGGGGTTTTATGGAAAATAGAAATCGAATTATGTAAAACCGGTCGGTAGGGCTGTAAACCGGACCGGACGAGACCTTGTTCATGTTCACCCGTTAAGCTTTTGTCGGACAAACGGGCGGTTCACGAACACTCTACCAAACGAAAATTCTTGTCCGTGTCCGTCCATTAAGGAATTGAGTTTGTCCGTATCGCTTTGTGTCCGTTCGTTAATATTGTAGACGGACGCTAATGAACAAACATACATAAATGACTCTAATGAACAAACGAACATGAGCGATTACATATTAATTTTAAAAAGTATGTTCATTACCGGACGTTTACGAACACTACTGAACGAACGCGGCCTCTGTCTGTGTTCGTCCGTTAAGCTTACCAAACGAAAATTTTCTGTTCATGTCCGGTTCGTTTATTAAACGGAGGAACATAAATGAACTTTCGCCGAACGGACGTCCGGTTTATTTACAGCCCTATCGATCGGTGTAGAATGTTCGCAATTAGACACCTGAGTTTTGTTGGGGCAGCATTGTGAGGGATTGACATCTGGCACTTCATTCTCCTGTTATATATGTATACACACATATAAATATCAACTGTGTGGACAAATAAATAATAGAAGCAACATCTTAATTTTATTTTAAAATATACATATATAAATGTTATAATGCAGTGTTATATGTATCTATTTATGTGTTTCCAGAGTCTCAAGAAGCTAAGGATTCTCGACGTCAGTAGTTCAAGGTCATTAACCAAGACTGGCAAATTCGATGGTCTTGAGAATCTTGAGGAACTGAACTTGTGTTATTGCAGAAACTTAAAAGAGTTGCACTACTCTATAGGTGACCTTCAAAAACTCGTTATCCTGAATTTATCCTCATCCATCCCGTTAAACAGGATCCCTTGGGAAAACATAGGCAAGCTAGCATCTCTACGACAACTCTTTCTCTGTAACGTATATCGCCCAGCAGGAATTTAGGATTTGATGAGGTTCCCGAGCGATTGCTGGACCCTTTACAGACATGCCGCATAACAGACCTAAGGCTTTTTGGATGCAACCTATCAGGTGAAATTGTAAGCCTACCATTGTTAAAACACTTCAACTTATTTCAATCCAATTTCTCTAGCCATCCTAATAGTCTTCTCCAATTCCGCGAATTGAACACAATACACTTTGGATATTGTAGCCTCATACAATCGATTCCAAACCTTCCTGGAACCGTTACATCCATTAAAGCAGAGTCTTGTTCAAGTCTGGTGAATCTTCCTTGTAACATTTCCGACTTAAAATCTCTAACAGTACTTAACTTTAGAGACTGCCCCAAACTTGGAAGTGAAGACCCTCAGTTTCTCATGAAGGTCACGGGACTAACAAACTTGGGTGTTTTAAAAATGGAAAATTGTGGTGTCTCCCATGTAACCAGCGAGATCGGGAATTTGGTGTTATTAAAAAAACTAAACCTTTCAGACAATCCATTTTCTAGCCTTCCTGACACCTTAAGCAACCTTTCCCAACTGCTTTACCTCAACATAGAGAGTTGCGAGCAGCTAAGGCGGCTTCCAGTTCTTCCTTCAAACTTGACAAAAATAAATGCATGTTGGTGTCGTTCATTAGGTGCAATGTCGTCTGTCTCAATATGTACTAAAGCGTGCAAGGTATCATTTCCTTCCTAGCACATTAATTTTGTATCAACTGTTTTCTTTCATTTCCGTGTATTATATATGCTGCTTGCCTGCTTGTAACACACTTTCGTTTTCCCAACAACAGGAATCACTCTTCGGTAATGAGTTTATGATTATTCTCTCACGGGAGAAAAAGGCTCCTCAGTGGTGCAGTTATCAGAGCACGGGACACGTTTTATTTTTTGTAACACCAGTGCACCTGGCCAACATCTGTGGTATCATCTTATGTGCAAACATCTACCTAGATTTCTACGAAAGCGACATTAGCATTGTTCCTAAAATATATAATAAAACGTAAAACACAAGTCACCGTTTCAAAGCTTATACAAGTCGTCTTTCCACATCAGTCGCGTTAAATAATTGGATGTGTGTCATGTTTTATCCACTTAATGATACAACGCTTTTGGTGGAACCCGGTGACTCTATGGCAGTGGTACTCAAAGTTTCTCGAGGATCGGTTTTGAGTTGTGGGTTACGTTTGATATATGAGAGTGAGATGGTGGATTGCAATTTAGCTATTCAAACTGTTACTGAACCAAATCCCCTCGGAGATAGCCGACAAGTGTCGATTCAATTGAATGCCATTTCCAACAATTCACATGGCAGTGATGATCTCTTTTCAGATGAGGAAGATTATTCCCGTTCCGATGATGAAGATGAGCTTTGGTATAAACATATATAAATAGTTATAATAGTTGTGTGATTCTTAAACACAAGTATACCTCATTGTAAGATATATATGTGATTCATGAGGTGTCACATTTTTGTTTTTAGTTTTCATTCTAATTTCATATAGTTTTCAAGATATTAATTGGACTCTTGATATAACTTGTTGATTGAGCCTCTAATTGAACACTCAATTTTCTCATTAATCTAATGTTTGTTTGACTGGTTGAAAAATTCTGGCTTTCATAGTTGTCTCTTTAATGAAAAATAAAGGTCAAATTAGTACATATTCATGATACAGTTTTTTAGAAATAGGTCATAAATATGTATGAATGCAGGGTTTTTGACAAATAGATCATGACGCAGGGGAGTTTACAAATAAAGTATTTTTAAGAGACAGAGAACATTTAAACAGAGAAAGAAATTTGAATAATGATACGAAATTGATGGTCATGTTTCATAATTTCTTATTATGGATTAGTGAGTCTAACACAGCAGCAAAATACGTGGGACCACCTTCAAGCCATGGAATTGAGACTATAAGGAACCCCAATTGACCCGTTTTACCCGTTCAACCTCTTTGACAAGTTATATACTTTGCACTTCGGACCAATGTTGTAAAAGTAGGTTAACAAGGCCGAGTTTTCCCCGAGTACTCGTTACAAGGTATGTCGTCGAGACGATTTTCTTCAACTCCGCCTAGTTACTAAGAGTCGATCAAAGGTGGTCAACCTCAGACAGAATCGAGACAGTTAACTTGACCCGATTTTGACTTAAAAAATAAAATAAAATTCGTATTTTTATAATATTAAAGAACAAATATATATTTTTTTAATTAATGATTAGTAATTTTTAGAATAACTTATTATTTAAATATGTATTTCTCTTATTTATATTGTTATAAATATTAGTAAACTTATAATGATTGACATATCTATAATTTTCAAGAATTAATTTTCTTTATATTTATCATGTCCGAGTACTTAGAGAGTTAGAGTACACCCAACTCCCTAGTTGACCGCCTAGGGTCCGACTAACGACTTTTGCGACCTTGCTTCAAACCCATTATCATATAATAATCGTTTCTAGTATATGAATCAAAAATACATTTTTACCTTTTAGTGAATGGGCCAAATTTTATATTTTATATAATGGGTAAAAGTTATAAACATAGTGAACATTTTTATAAACTTTTAATTTTATTATTTTGAAATACCCGGATGTGGACAACAATTTACATTTGATCTATTCAGCCGATTAAATAATAGCGCAATAACAAACCTAGATTAATTACAAATGTATAAACAACTAGTATTGTTACCTGCGTGTGGCGACATGCCAACGGTGCTATTTTTGTATAATTATAAATATTGTTTTTATTTGGGCTACTTAAGTTTACATCAAATGTGGCACAAATGACACTTGCATTTATTGTTTGACACATTTAAAACTGTTCAAATTGTATAATTATATATATAGATAAATACTGAATCTTGGTGTCACAAAAATGCTCCTCATTTTCCTGTTTAATATTAGTATTCATTTTTGCACACATAATTAAGATTGTTTGGTGGTTAGTTGGCTCAAGTTATTTGTGTTAAGTTTTATTCTTGGGTTTTGCCCAAGTTCGAGGCTGTTTTATGACATGATTATTAAATATTAAATGTATATTAAAAAAAAATGGATGGGCCAAGATACTTTTGTTTTATGACATGATTATTAAATATTAAATGTATATTAAAAAAAAATGGATGGGCCAATATACTTTTCTGGTTCTCATACATGACTTTGTTTTTTTCTTTTAGAAATTATTTTATCCAAGATTGGTTTACAAGTTTATTTTTTTGTTTAAAACATGTTTTAATTAAAACATTTTGTGTTTGACGATTTAGTGTCGATATAGTCTATATTGATAGTTAGCATCTGGAACGCGCGGATTGTATTCTTTTTTTTTTCGGATTCATCATGGATAATTTGATGTTTTTGGGCCTGAATTTACATCGGTCTGCGACCATAATGCACGGTTTTTGTTGTTTGTTAGTGTTGACACCGACCGAATTGACGTTAGTTCACAGCTGAACGCGTGGGTTTTGTTTTTTATATATGTTAATTTGTTGGGCATTGCCGGAGTTATTTTTTACTGACTACACCATTAGTCCGGTGCAACGCGCCGGTGGGGTATTAACTAGTTACAAAACCAACAGTGAAAAAATTCAAGTTAAAAGTGTTGGTTGCATCGTCTTTCTTTTTCTTGGTTTGTATAAATGTGTCCAGTTGTTGTGTCGCTTGGTTAGTATATTTAGCAAAACATTGAACACATTTTGTAAACAATGCATATTAAAAAAAATAAGTGAAAAATACTTAAAAATAGTTATAAAATTTTAAGTGAAATTACTTAAAATTAGTTATAGAAAAAAATAAATAATTAATTTAAATTTAATGGTGTTTGAGTAACAATCTATAATTATATTTCATGTTGAACATTATCATTTGAATAAAATCCTACTCGGCTACCTATGTTTTGTTACTCACTAACCGCTCTAAATCAAATCCCCAACTCCTTACATCCCCAAATCATGTTCTCAGTCCTTTAAAGTTTAAATCGAAATCCATACATTAGTCACGTTTGACATCGAAGGTAACATTTTTAAACTCTACAATCGATTCAAGCAATTTGTCTCTACCATGTTTGTATGTTTAATTTCTCCCCCTTTTCAAGGCAATTATGTCTTTGTTATATATAAACGATCTAATGTGACAACTCACAACAAAACAGAAGCACTCGTCATCCTCTGAAAGTGGGACTGGTTAAGGCCCGAGTTCTTGTAATGCATAGGTGCCCGTTCATCACTAGACGTTGCTCCCACTATCTCATACCTGGCCAACATCCGGTAATGGGACGGCGATGTCGAAGATGATGCATGAACTGGATGTGTTCGTCACCACCCACCATTGTAAGGATTGAATGCAATTTGTATGTGTAATAGGTTTGGAAGGAGTGACGGTTATTACGATTGAAAGACGGTTAGTGGTTATAGAGAAACAAAAAGACAGTTGAGTAAAGATGTAATTGATTGAGTTTAATTTTATTTAAGTATTTGTTGACACAATACTTATCATCACGGTAAGAATTAGAATTCTCAAAAGGAATAAACTATGAAGGATGCGTTTGTTAACTAATTCTAACGATGTAATCTATATACTCTCTAATAAAAGGCTATAAGTTTTGCCACTTGTCACTCCTACATTAAACCTCACTCTTTTTAACAGATTTATAATAGTAAAATAATAGTTACCATTCTTAAAATTTATGCTTTAATTTTTGTTAATTTAATATTTACTTCATATTTTTTTTTCAAACATTTGATATTTATAATTATTTTTTACTTTAAAATTGTTTTAAAGACTATTGTACAACAACTGTATTAATAGTGTTTAAGGGGTTTATTGAATTTTGTTACTGATAATTTATTATAAATTGTATTTTCAAAAAACTACTCGTGTAGTACACGGGCCTCAAACTAGTTATAATTATAAATTAAGAATAATACATAAAAGGATGGCAAGGATTGCAGCGTGTCCATATCAATTCTAATTGTAATAGATAGAATTACAAAATTAAGTAGTATGACACGCTCAACGTTTTAATAGATTGATATGTTTCTTAATGTTTTGTGGTTCTTTTAGAGTACTTGGTCAAAGTTTAAACTCACACATTAAGTGATTTTTACTTTGATCTTAAACAAATACTCTTTTCTTTAGAATGAAAGAAAGATAGTAACGCATTTATTAACTACGTGTATTAATAAATTGTGCTTTGGTCTTAAAAAGCGAGTTGTGTTTAGAAAGCAATTCAATATAGTGATGGCATTATGACATTAAAGTGCTCATCCACGGACATGTATAAAACTAGTTAATTCATGTTATTGGTTTACTTTGATTTATAGCGTGTGTCCATATTACTATATGTGTTTTGCTTCTAATTTATAAAGACTGATATGGCATATACATTTTACACCTCTTTTTTTGCCTAATCTCAAATTTACTTTATGAAGTTACGCAGAATTTGGATGTTAAGAAAGATAAAACTATCAAAAAAAATCGTTATCGTAATTTAGCCTTAAAATAACCTTCACATAAACTATTAAGTGAGAAAATATAGGAAAACATTACATAATACAAAATAATGTCACATCAATGGTGTATAAGGCTGAGGGTAATGGGGCTTGGTTGAGCCACAAGTGAGCCAAGCAAAATCTGACACGTAAACGTTGATGTGGCACAGGATCAAGCCCCTCAACCAAGCCCCAGGGAGTGTAGTGGTCCAGGTGATCAGGGGCTTGGTCAGGAGCTTGATTGATTTTTTTATTTATTATTTTTTTTTGTTATATACACAAATATAAATTAAAATACTTCATTAAAACATAAATAAAAATAAAAAGGAAAATAAAAAGAAAAATAAAAAGGAAAATAAAAAGAAAAATAAATAGCGCTTTTATTTTTGTGTTGTCAATTCCTTCTGAATACGTTCTTTTTCTTCCTCCATTAGCGCTTGGTCGTATGGCGGTAGGTGGCTAAAGTCTTTGGCTAGAAAAGCCAAACTCTTGAAACGGTTTCTTTTGTGTCGAGCTTCACCTATCGATTGGAGGCCACTTGACAACTCCTTAATTTCTTTATTATAGTCGCCCATCAACAACTGTTTTTTTCCCACGATCCCTACCCGGAGGGTGGCTACAACCTTGGTCTTTCAAATGACCTTCGGACAAGTTTAGGTTGTAGTCAATATGATTCTCCGACCCGCTCGAAAAGACGTATGTGCCGGACGCACTAGTTTTTGTATGTTTTGCCCCATCGCCCATGTCCTCCGCACATAGTTCAATCCATTTCGAGCACTTTTTAACACCTCCCACAAGTAGCCATCGTCAAACGTCTTCACCACCCCATACCTCCGCAACACCTCTTGTTTCCATTCATCACAAGTGAATTGGTAAACCGCGAGATCATCGGACCCACTCGGCCGCATTCGGTTAGCAATGCGGTTATGTATGTTGGTAAACAATCCTACATATTTACGAGTATCGGTCCACCGACCCGATATCATATTATCGGTACGAGCCCTACTCCCCACTTGTTCATAAATACATTCCCGAACCTTGGCCCAAAAAATTCTAGCTTTTTGAAAGTCGGCTACAAAATAAATAACAAAAAATGTAATAAGTACACATAAAACTTAAAAGATATATCAAACAATAAAATTCACGAAATAATTTACCCGCGTTCCGATCTTGGGATATTTCAATCCAAGCTTTCGCCAACGCAAACTTCTCTTCTTTAGACCACGGAGTAGTCTTCCGCTTCTCCGGTGCCGAAGGACCATCCGCTTCGCCGGTCTTCTTCCCCTTCTTTTTGTGGAATTGTTTTGCCGGCTCCGGTTGTGTTTCCGGGACCGAAAAATCAGGTTGTGACATCCCAATGAACTCTTGAAACGAATCGTCGTTCATGTAGTTACATTCCTCGGTAAATTGAGTGTCGTTGATGTTGCCCCAACCCAACATGGTTTGTGTGACATTCGTAAAATTCGGGTCTCGTTGTATTCGTTTTATGATCTGTTTATCATGTAAACCGACCCGTTTTGTAAACCGAGACTTATGATATAATCAAAATGATGGTTTTTATGTTACAATATTGTCTTACACTTGTTGGGTCTTGAAAACATCCTTTACGGGCCTTAAAGCGCGTTAAAAACACTAAAACGAACTTCGGGGGCCAAACTGTCATTTTTGGAAACTTTGTAAAGTATCACTAGACCAAAATGTTTCTTATGTTTCTTGTGTTCCCTTGTTTGTTTTATCGTCCAACGAATTCGAGTTTTAACCATTAAACCTCTTGTTTAACCAAATTTAACTCTTCCTATAAATACAAGGTCATCTCTAACATAAATCCATGCTTATAAACTTCTTTCTCTCTCAAATTCAAAGATTCTACAAGGTTATTTTCATGTTATTGTCGGTTTTGACTTCCAAAGTCAAACTTATGCTATTCTTGCATTTTAACTAACTTACTAACCCTAACTCAATACTTGAAGTATATGGTGGTACAACATATATATAATACACACCCCTTGTTTCCTTTATTCGTTACTTCACCGTCTCCGGTTGGTTAAGTTTCGAATGTCATAAGGCAAAGCTTCATGGAGGACTTCGTGTTCTTGATATATATATACACACACATAACTTATTATACATATCATTTATGCCTAACTTCTACTCATTTTAGTTTGTTAGTCACATTTACAAGTCTTGGGTATGTGGAATCCATTTATGAACTCATTGTGAGATGGAAACCAAACCAAACCGAACTTTTGTTAAAAAGACTTGTTGTTGACCTTTTAGTTGTATAACTTAAATATTTCTCATTTATAAATTATTATACAAGATCTATGATATTTGGGCATGTGGAGACAATCAAGGAACATATTGTGAGATGGAAACCGAACCAACCCGATTTTACTCGCTTAAGACACACAAGTGTGTTTTTAGCTATCAAGACTTGTATATTTCTCTAAAAATAGTTTACAAAATGATTTTAATTACTTTCTTAAGTACTTGGAATTGTTGGATCCAACTTGATCTCATAACATAGTTTGGACCGACAAAACCGAACACTCGCTTAACGTACGTTGTTAGTTCTAAAACAATAGATCATCTACATACTTGCTTAACTCTTATAAAGTTTTATTGAGTTATCTCATAACATTCAGTATTTTGGAAAGTTGACTTTGGGTTTGACCAATTATCAAGACCCGAACCGATAACCCGAACACACGTTAAAAACCCGTTTTAGTATCTTTGTCCCAATGGAACTTGCATTTTAGCATTTTTCCCACCTTATTACTTAACATTGGTTAAGTAAATATTAAAGTTAGATACTTTAACCCGGTTTTGAGCAAACTCACATTTTTAAAGAGTTATTATTATAAATTCTTAAATAGTTACATTTTAAACCTCGAACTTTAAATTGTTTACTTATTGTAACAATTATTTTATTTAAAGATTTTCAAGGCAACATTTCTAAATCCAAGACTTCTTTTATTTTAGGCTTCATACGTTAACTCGTCGTTCCGGCAAATATCCAAATAATCAAACTTTCAAGTTTATTACTTGAACGTGAGTAACTTCATACCCCGTTTTCTACCTTTTATTTTGGGGGTGACATTTCATCTTATCTAAACTAAATGTTTTATACTTGTGTCTTAAACCACAAACGTTGTTGTATACTTTACTTGAATAATTGCTCGATTTGGTGTTCTATGCTTATTTGCCTATGTGTTTATCGCTTTTGGATGGTAGAACTATAAATCCTAGACCATTTGGCAACCCCTCATGGCAAGGTGTCGTTAACGTAATGCAATTAACGATAACTATAAAATCCTAAACTATTTGGCAAACCCTTATAGTTGGGTGTCGCTAACTTGTTAGCGATAACTATTTATCCAAGTTTATAGCTATTATTTACGGTTTTGTATACTAGTTTTGTGGCTTTTCATACTAATATCTATTGTTCAAACTTATGAATTGCTCACCAACCTTTGTGTTGACAAACTTTATTTTATGAAATGTTACTTGTTTGCATCTAGGTTGATTATGGAGTTCGGTGAAGAAAACGTCACAAATACCGTTAGGATATTAGCAAAAAAATGAACAATATTTGATTTGCTATATTTTGTGATATTTTGTTGTATTTGACTTTTGAATATTTGGTTATGTGACATTTTCGATGTTGTGAAATGAAATGAGTTTGTTAAATATTGTCGCTTTAAATAGTGTCATGCGCTTATGGGCAATCGTTGCACCCCGGCATGTTCCGCCGTCTTTGGTCGGGGTGTGACAGTTTGTAACTTGATAAATTCTTAAATTATTAGAGAGAAATGTAGTGAGAATGATGTGTTATTGTTATAAAATGGGGTAGATATTTATAATGTGTTATTTAGTAAAAAAAACAAGTTAAACTAGCCGTTGGCTAGTTTTTTGAACCCCAAAGCCCAACGGCTCTTTTCTGTCCCGCAACAACAGCCACGCCGGCCGGCCGCGCCCGCTTTTACCTGAGGGGTGTAGCGGTGTTCGCGAGCCACGTAGGCGGCCCCGCCCACCCCTCACCCCCACTACCCTCAGTCTAAATGTATGATAAAAGTCACGCCCAGAAACTTTAAAAAGAGTTGGACCCGCCCACTTTAACTTGATTCGAGTATTCATAAATTTGTGGCCTTGTGGGTCCGATAACGCATTAGGTTTATTTGTCGTCATGGCATTGGCCCCACATGTTTTGTTGTACTCAATGTTTTGAAACCCGGCAGGTTCGGTCTGATTGGGATCCGGTCTCTGAACCGGATTAGGGTATTTGGGTCGTTTTCTAAAAACTCGGTCGGGTTTTACAGTTGGCGGTCGATCAGGATCTGGTGATCCGGCGAGTCAATCGGTAAAACCCATTTTTTCATTAAATCCAAGATGAAATGTGCATGAAGGGATTCGAACTTGAGTCATTTCCAAGATCTAAGCTTAAGCTTAATAATTACTCATGAGCTAATCAACCAAGTTTCATTGATGTCTTATTTTAATTAAACATAAATCATATATATTCAAAAATCAATGTATAAAACATAAATAAACATTAAATTTTGTTATTATTATTATTTTTTATATGTATATAAATTATATATATAAATAAATATTTATTTAAATTATTTATGACAATATCCGGGTCAAACACCGGTCCGCCCTCCCGGGTCAGTCCGACCTTTGACCTTTGACCCGGTAAGGCGTACGGGCCGTGTCTGAAAAACATTGGTTGTACAGAAAATATATTAAATTTTATTATTGATCTAATAATTAACAATTCCATAAGTTTATATACCATCATGCAAATGCTTATTTTTAATAACTTCTTATGTAATTAAAAAAAATATATTAAATTAATATAATTTCAAGACCTCACTTACTTTGCATATAATTCCAATGGATACAATGACAAGGGATTTGATAGTGTTCACCAAATACACTTAATTGTAGTCTCTGTGTACCCCGCATGGATGCTTTTGTGCAGGTTTGGTCTGAATTATATTCCAAGCAATCGAACATAAATGGTGGTTTTGGTGCTTTTGTAGAATTCTGTGTGTAGTGCCACTGGATTAGACCTTCAAAAGATAGTGAGGGGTGTGGGCCATATCGAGTTTTTCTTACACTTACCATAGATATTAATATAATCCTAGCTATGTGATATGTGAGTATTGTTAAATAGTTTGACAAATACAGAATCACCTATTTTGTGTTTATTTATCGGGCGACTATAATGTTGATAATGTTGTTATTAGTAGTACCATGCATTGTGGGTGTTAAAAACATCCCAGCCCGTTGACGCCCACTAAACCACGACACCATCATCATTTTGGGCGTCATCTTATTAACGTCAAGCCATCTCTCCATCAATCACACATTTATTTTTATTTTCATTTTTTTCTTATATTTAATATTTTAATACTAGTTAAACCACAATATGATAGTTAAACGGCAGATTAGTTAAAGCCTATTGTCTATGTGACAATGACATAATGAGGTGTTATGCACTTTTTAGTTAGCCGACTATACATAGCCTAGTATATCGTTAACAAGTATTTAACCATGACAACTAAATATATCGATATAGCTACCAGAAGTGCAGGGGAGGCTCGGAGGGTGTGCGAGCCGCACCATCGGCCGGGGCACATAAGTTTCGGGGGCACAAGCTTTTTTATATATATATATTACATATATATGTTTTTTGCTGTTAAAAATAAGGTTATTTGCAATGGTTTATGAGATAACTAGTTTGAGGCCCGTGTATTACATGGGTAATTGTTGAAAATTTTAAATTTGACCGTTAAATGAAATACAGTCAACAAATTGATCATATATTGTTAATACAATTACAATTAAATTGAAATTACATAATTAAGATTACACAAATATGTTACAAATAGGTAAAAACTTCCTTTTACATTACATTTGTGATTGTATTAGCAGGTATACATTGTTTATCAAAAATCAAAATTTTTAGTCAATGTTTGCTTGTAACTCTTAATAAAGTAACATATAGGCCTGCTTATAACTCTTGATATAGCCATATATAGTTGTCCGTGTGACAAAAAAGGTTCTCCAAGTACATACCAACTCTAGATAAATGATAATATATATCCATGATACTAATAATATTCATACACATAAATATCAAAGCTTTTAATCAATTAATATGATGTCATTTAAGAACATCTGCTCATGTTTATAAAAAAACATTATTATCCCAAAAACCATATACCTAAACTTTAATGATATAATCATCCTTAAAATCTTTAAAATTTGAAATTGATTTATCATGATAAATTTGTTGTCACTGAAAAAATATTCTATGTATGACCAATCTTTAATTGACTTTATATTTTACAATTAAAAATTGTATAATCAAGCAACATAAAAATCAAAAATTTAAATATAAAAAAATGATTTGTTTATTTCATATGAATGTAATTGCCAGAAAAATGAAAAATACATACTAACATTAAAACAATGTTCAAATAATAGTGCTTATTCTGAGTTATAAGAATATTAGAAGATTAAAAGTTGCATAAAGTGAAGATGGTGATTCTTATTTATAATCGTTGAAAGTAGGGCTGTCACTTTTACCCGTAACATGAAACCCAACCCAAGAAAACCCGTATTTGAACCCAAACTAACTCGACCCGGGAAACTTGAACCCAAGAAAATACTAACCTGAACCTAAACCGAAGTAATTCGGGTTGATTCTTGGGTCCGAATTCTAAGTTTCGGGTTAACCCGAAAACTTTTAGTTTTAAAATCATATATATTTTTAGGTATTAAAGACTAAGCCTTAGCCGCTGACGTTATCAGGAATTAGTCCAAGTTGATTGTTCTCATT